>NC_045746.1:427904-442608 GCF_008692095.1 Etheostoma spectabile
TTCCAGCCCATGCTTTCATTGGCTGCCTCACACACTTGATTGTGCTCCTCCCTTGAGGAGCATTGTGGGTAGGTCATGTGATGCACTACTCATCATGTTCCCTTTTGATGAACAAACGAGAAGTCCTGTGCCCTTTGAAGCCTTTTTTTGTGGCACGTTCAGGCAATTAATGCGCCAAAGCGAGAATAGATGAGACACGAAGACGGAGACGCAGGAAGGAAACGAGGGACGCGTTTCAAGCTTCATCACCTCTTTCCAGGTGTCTCGGCCCGCATGATTTCATCTGTGAACTGCAATCAACTTCCGTAATGAAATAAGTAATTAACATATTATAATTGTGCTACAGTTTGATTTGACAGAAATCATTTTCCATATCTAATACTATGCAAATTTAATCTGTTCCTTCCTTGCCAACATGACCTTTTGTGATTAAGTTTCATGGCAGATTTCTTCTGTGTTCGTGTGTGTGTGTGTGTGTGTGTGTGTGTGTGTGTGTGTGTGTGTGTGTGTGTGTGTGTGTGTGTGCGTATTTAAGAGATTGAAAATGTACAGATCTTACAACAGCATATATATGTATATATATTTTTAAAAAAAGTTTTTGTGGAGAGAGAATGCGAGATAAACTAGTGAACTTTTTTTTCTGTTGAATAGTATCTCCTCCACCGAGTGTACGTTAATCACATAGTGAATTAGTATGAGGTTGGGATCGGTATCCATGCAAGTCTGACCTTTATTAAGCAGGTCAGAAACTGGGCATATAACTGATGTACATTAAATGAACTTTTTCCATCAATGTTCATAAAATTCGGTTACATTTGTTCTATCATGACTGGCCACTGACTTGTAAAGAAGTAAAGCCACAGCTGGGACCATCTCAGCACACCAGCCTGTGCTTTATAAAGTGAGTGTTTCATAGTTTAGAGTGATGTACGGACATTGCCACTCTTGGTTTGATCATGTTACCAAATCATTTCTAAAAACAATAAAAAGGAAAGAAATATGCCTTCATTCATGTGCGGGGTGTGGCTTTATACAATCCAATTCCAGACTTTCCACCAGGCAAAGCACTGCTGTAGTTTTAATAATATATGGGCCATATTCATAATGTACTGGCCCATATCAATTAAAGGCTTTAAAAAAAATTGAATCAGACTCTTGAGTGACTAAAGATGTTTTTATTCCACACCCTACCCATGGTTAAAGACATATTTCTTGCTGTTTTTGTCATTTTTAAATAGTATTGGAAATTTTGGTAAAACGTTTGCTAAAAGAGAGCCGGAGAATAATGAGGCCTGATGTTACATCTTATTCACAATTTGGTTAGTTAAAGAAAAGTAGCAAAAATTGGGCATATATATATATATATATATATATGGAGTGTATTGCCAAAAAAAGTCAGCCTCGGCCTCTGTCTGCTTCCTGACTATCAAGGTTAGTTTCTTTTAAACGTGATCGTTTCCTGACCGGAACCAAGATGCTTTTATTTTAACCATGTTGACGGATTAACTCAACCAAGTAGTTTTTATGCCTCTAGCTAAACAAACCTTCACTATAGCTGTGTGATTTATAAAACACATTTTATTTTTGTAAGATTTTTGAAAGGCACAGAAAATGTATGTCCTGACGATAGGAGCATCCAATCAGAGAAATGGGTCATCCTGGAGGGCAATTACAGATCATGTATTTCTTTTTGTTGTCAAAACAAATACTCTGCAAAAGAACACATTGATACAAGATCAAAAACACAAGCGATAATGTGACTACATCTTAAATGTTCCCAGGGTTTCCAGACATGAGTAGAGCCCCCTTCCTCTCCTGGCTGAGAATCAAACTCATCAGACTCCGTTCTCTCCGAGAAAACAAGCTGCCTTTAGCTATCAACACTAGCAATCACGCTCATGAGAGACTGTAGTCATGATGATCACATGAGACTCAAACTATCATGATCACAAGTTTTCATGTTCCTGAGATTTACCCTCTGGAAATAGCAAAAATAAATATAATTTTACGTAATTACAAAAGGTCAAGCAGTCTGCGAGGGATGCAAGAAGTGGAGAGGAAGTAATCAGAGCAGCAGTCTGGCATTAGGAAGACTGACAGAATATGTGCCAGCCGGTAACGAGACAGCACACCGCAGAGCTTCTTGTTTTGCTGTGTGATGGCTCCAGGCCTCAGGGTGCACTGACAACATTACCATACTTTTCACCTCCTATGTACAATACTCGTGTCATCATTGCCTTGGTGTGGCATTGCCCATTTGAGACTTGACACTGTTGCTATTTTAGAGTGTCACTTAAGGTTTCAGGCATGAGCTTATTAGTTCAATCAGACTCAGTGCGGATGCTTAGTGTGTGCCAACTTAAAATCAAATATGAGCATGTTGCTCTTGAATGCCAACTTCCTCCTGTGTGGCTCTCAGTTAAGTGTAAAATCAGATTTCTTAGAATAGAAGGAGGTTTACTGCAGTCACAGTGACGGATTTGAGAAGAGACTTTTAATTTAATATTGTGTTCAGTGAGAAGTGTTGCATTTTTAGGTAGATTTTACAGTTAAGAGAAGATGCAGAAAGTATTATTCATATTTCTGAGGCACAAGTGTCTGGTGTTGTCATGCACAGTCTGTCCATTTTGATTTGGGTCTGCTTAGAGTTGTTCCCCAGGGATTTTCTTTACTGTCACAATACTTCCTTTCATCTTCCCCATTTCTTACTCTCCACTTTCTTGCACAGTTGAGTCAGTCGTCATGATCACCACCTGGCTTTTAAATCGCACGTGAATGCGACCAAGCCAAACAACCAAGGTGAAAATAAATTTGTTTTGTGGTTTAGGCAATAAGCTTGTATCTGCAGGCACATGATTTATGTATTTCTACAAACTGTGAAAACTGCTTGATTTTATTTTTTTTCCAGCGATGTCCATGTCATTGGTTTGCTTCCATATATGCAACACTATGTGTGTGTGTGTGTACACGTATATTTATGTATGTATGTATATATGTGTATGTGTGTGTGTGTGTGTGTGTGTGTGTGTGTGTGTGTGTGTGTGTGTGTGTGTGTGTGTGTGTGTGTGTGTGTGTGTGTGAATATATGTACATATATACATATATATAAAACTTACAACACGATTTATGTCAAGCACCATTTACTTTTAACTTTTTAACGTGTTAAACAACTGGAATACAAACCAAACCCAGGCACATTTGCAATAAATGGCCTTGCTTTAAAAATGTATTTGATTATTGTATAGAATGTATGTCATAGAATTCCAAACATGCCAAAAGCAAGCAGACTTTCCCCCGACATTTCACCAGGTCACAATTGATATAACCTGCCAGAAATAGAAGAAATATTTTAATACCCTATCATAGCAAAGTGTGGCCCTATGCGTCTTGATGCTGTCTGCTCCATAAGTGTGACAAAATAACAGGAAGCCAAACTAGGGCTGAAACTAATGATTGTTTTCTTAATCAAACAGTAGATTATTTCCTCGATTGCTCGTTTAGTTTGTAAATGTAATAAATTTGTGAAATGAATTCATCCCAGTTCCTCGACGGTTACATTTATAATTGTTACATAAAAAGTAAATTAGCAAACATTCACTATTTAGAACAATTTTGCTTGAAAACAATATATCAATGATTGATCTATTTGCAAATAATTTTCTAAATATTTTTCTGCCAATCAGTTAATCAACTAGGCTATTTACTTATTTTTCAGCTCTACACCAAAGTGAATACAAAATGACACACAGTGGTATGATGGCAACCAAAAACCTTTTCTGGCCACAATGAAGATTAGACAGGAGCCAGTTTTTTAACAAGAGAAAATTTGTACATTGTGTTACATTATAGGAATCACTGACCTTTTACATCCTTTAGTTTGGTTTCCTTTCATTTGGCTCTTCCTTAAAACTGAAATGTAAAACTGTCAAAGTTGTAGCTCCGTTTGTAAGGTGAGTGATTTAATCCCAAATGTATGTTTCTATACAAACGTTTCTGCCAAAGGAAAAAAAATATAATCCAATATTTCCATGATGTTGTTGCCCTCTGCAGTGGTGAGAGATCTGTAGCTCTGATGGAGTTTTGTAGACGGATGCTCTTTATTTCCATCATTTATTGCAAAATATGCCAGCTGAAGTTTGACACCACTGGGCTTGAACTGTTGATGCATGATGATACAGACGTGGTGGGTGAAATGCTTTGCTTCCATTATCCTTGCTCCATTTTGCATTTGCGTTATTGGCACTGACATAAAAGCAGGTGCAGGCCAACAAGCCCATCAGCATTTTTCAACAGCAGAGCAGAAATATCTTCTCTTTCTCCATCATAACAGTGGATATATTAATAATCTTTTGATAATGCAAACAGCATTAATGCAGAAAATTAACGCAAACATTAACATATTTACATTTGTACTCCAGCCTCTCTCATTTTACATGAAAAGTATTTTGTTGACATCAGGGATCAGAAATGGCCCTCTGATGCATCATACTGTCAGAACTGAGGACTGTAAATATCGCCACATTAACAAGTTGAATGTGTTGGCATGAATCAGGCACTATATTCACATTATTATGACAACATGTTAAAACTTCTGGCACGTGAGTGATCAAGAAAACAAAGAGTGTTTAATACATAAGCTCACGTACCTAAAATAAATACTGAAGAACAGGAATGTTAATTTCAATGTCATACCTTGCTGCTTATCACTTCAATTTCCTTTTAGGTCACCCTGCAAAACCTGAGCACAAATAGATCATTAAATATAACTAGAAAGTTTTGTCCAATCTTTAGGTTGTTGGTCATAAGGAGTCATTACGTAATTAAGATATGAGTAAGATATTCATGTATGTGCATGCGCTTGCGCTCACTCACTTGTTCATGTTTGTGTCTTGGAAAGAGAAAAGGGCTTCAGGTTGGCCTGACACAAGCTTGTTATTCTACCCAGCACTCAATCACACAACAGCCCCATGAAAAGAGAATAATGCTGGAGAATCATCCTCCTTGGCGCTTTCCCCTTCCTCGACCTCTGATTCCCTCCCTCTCTCTCTCCCTCTCTGTAGCGCTCTCTCTTCTTCTCTCTCTCTTCCCTGCGGTGTGTGTGAGTGGTATCCATCTGTCAGTTGTCAGTGCCAGGGAGTGATACAGAGAGCTGTCACTTCTCGTCAGCCCGCATTGGTGAGGCCTTTTGCAGCTGCCCTGCTTTCCTCGGGGCCAGAGAGAGAGCGAGAGTGTGTGTGTGTGTGTGTGTGTGTGTGTGTGTGTGTGTGTGTGTGTGTGTGTGTGTGTGTGTGTGTGTGTGTGTGTGTGTGTGTGTGTGTGTGTGTGTGTGTGCGTGTGCGTGTGCGTGCGTGCGCGTGTGCGTGTGCGTGCGTGCGCGTGTGCGTGTGCGTGCGTGCGCGTGTGGACAAAGAGAGAAGGGTATTCAGAGGGCAGTAAAGCATTTAAACTGGAAACAATTGAAGGAAAGCTGGAGAGAGATTGGAACCAGTGCAAGACACACGACAGATTTTAAATATCACATTACCTTAATATGTTCAGCGCTGTATCACTATGTGCTCCACAGGACATGAAGTCATCCATGACCTTTATCGACCTCTGTTGGTGACCAACAGGAGGTGCAACAGCAATTAAGCTTTAGAAGTGTCTGGTACAGGCCAAACTCTGAAATAAGGGCGGAAGAATACTTCAAACACAAAATGTTGCTTTTGATGTTACAAAAATTGTGATTCTTAAGGTTGCAAGCATAATGTTTCTTCTGTGCAAACAAATGTATATATATGTTGATTAGACCAACATGTTGGTCTAATCACTCATGGCTTCCTCACAATATTTTACGGAAGCTTATCTATTAATGGATTTTTAAGCTTTGAAAAATTGGAAAATGCATACATGATTGCTAGAGGTACAATGATTTTAGTAAATTTACTGTGACTCATGATGCTAAATACTGTTACGTGTGGAGCAGGTGAAATTGTTGAGACTAGGAGTGACCTGACATTCAACTAGTTGGTTCTAATAAA
This sequence comes from Etheostoma spectabile, assembly GCF_008692095.1. NCBI lineage: Eukaryota > Metazoa > Chordata > Actinopteri > Perciformes > Percidae > Etheostoma > Etheostoma spectabile. The sequence continues at coordinate 433,925 of NC_045746.1, forward strand.
AATAAAAAATAAAATAAAGTTGCAAGAATTTTTGACCATAAACTGTGGCACCAGTGGAACCAAAGTCAAGAATTAAAGCAGGAACTAAAAGTCCCTTCCACACATTTCCTGTTTGCATTTTCACCACATCTGAAGAACCATAACATTAGGCAAAAAAAACAACAACAAAAAAACAGCAGAAGAAAAATGTTCTTTGTATGTATTGTTGCGCAACTCTGACTCTAATTGAGTTGGATGTATTAAAAGCCAGACATCTTAGCACTCACTTAAAAAACAAACAATAATCTTACACACTTTTACAATAAAGCAGCATGACATGCAAGAGGTTCCAACTGCTTGTAAAATAGAAAAGACTGAAACAACACACTCTAATGTATCTATTCTATACTTAGCTTGAATGACCAGTATAATTTAAAAGATTTCATGTACCATCTTAAATCATTATTGTTTGTGTGAATTAATAGGACAGATTGAACAGCCATGTGCCAGTCCTCCTTGTTTAGCTTCTTTATTTTTTTTGGGTAACCCTTCTGGGCTTTCCCTTGTGTTTAACGTCACAACGCTATGAATTGTGGGTTATTCCCTCAGGCAAGGTCTGCAGAAATGAGAACTCACGTAAAGTGTGCATAAAGGGCTCAAAATGTCTGCTAGAGAGCCCTCAAGCACTGGCCGATTTGACAGTAGGACAGCCCTAAGCCCTCGCAGACTTACCGGGAACATGCCTTTAAAGTTAGTGCGTGAGTGTGGACATTGGTTTTGGGCCTAAGGCAGGAGTAGATATAGCTTGCTTTGTATTATGAGCCGTCCAAGACAGCCACAATGTTACACACACTTTAGACAACAATAATAGTCTTTGACTATTCAGCATCATTCCTTGATTTGTCAGCGTCACTGTCTCTTAGAAACAGCTGCATGAATCAGATGACATTTATACTGCACTGCAAAATATATTTATTAGATGAAAATGAACAAAGTTTGCTGTGTTTGACTTTTTCTAACTTGTTTTCTTCTGACACAAATCCAATATGCAGGGCAAGAAATTACAAGTTTATTAGATTTCATCTTCATCACGTTTTATTTAGAAGAACTACCCACTCTGTAGAACAAAGCTGTTTTCATATGCAATGTGGACACACCTGTAAAATCATGTGAACAAGCAACATGAATGTCTTTATTATGAGGATAGATGCATTAGTTTTTGTACATTGAGGATACTGATTATTAGTTGGCAAAAAAGTTTCATTTACAAAGCCTATTACTGTACATGCTTGACAGTGGATCAATATTAACCTTAAATACTACATTAATTTTATCTGATTACATTTTATTAAACATTTTCTTTCTTAAACAGCTGTCTACTTGAGTGCTTGTAGACATCATTGTTTTTTACATGTTAGACCCTTCGGTGATAATTGAAAGTAAATCAAAACAAATGTGTTTGTTTACATGAGGATAATAGTGAGGATATGTGAATGGCTCCATTTTACATTGTGACACTCTGACAGCAGTGAATATTTCATCAACTCTTTCCTTCCTGGCCTTTCAGAGGAAGCGACGTTCAGGAACATTGAAATGACGAGTCCTGTGTCCTGTTGAGGGATCCGAGAGCCGGGCCTTTTCTTTCACTTTACCTATCATCTCTCAGTTGAGTCATTTCAAATTACGATCGATAAAGAAACAAAGATAATCTACAGCTGCTACAGCTTTGGTATTGATTGATGTAACGCAGTTTGAAAACCAGCTGTATTGATTTGCAGTTCCACCAACGGTGTGTGCAGAGACAGAAGGAGATGTGCAGGGTTTCTTTTAGAGTGAACTGAATTCATAAAGAAGTGTATGGATGCCACAGCTGAAGCTCTTTTTAGTGTCATTCTCTGTCCTTTCACCTTTTTTTTGTCAAATAAGGATGACTAATTTGCCAACGTGCTGTAATTCAGAATGGAGCTATTATGGCGAACATTTCAGGAGAAAAATGCCCACACATTCTGGCAAAGTGCAGACTCAGCAGTTTTTATGAATCATTTGGTAACAGGAACACAGTCTGAGCATCTGAGTTGGACAGCCAGAACTCACCGCTGTGATAAATAACATGTATCAGGGGAAAATGGGTGTTTATTGTTAAGACCTGGAAAATGTACGTTCAATAGTGTTTTATGGTTGGGTCAGAAGGACATATTTGCAGGAAATGGAAATGCAGCAGGTTGGCCACGAGCCATCTCTTCTCATGCAATTTTTCTCAAATCACAAAATAGAGGTGGAAAAGATAATTTTATTTCAGTCATGTTGCTTGTTCAAACTGCAGCAGAGTTATCTATCCCAATGGTTTTTGTGGCTTTCGGTGGCTTTCAGTAAGCTTTTAACCAGGAAGTACTCAGGGATGAGCTGACAATGTTGTCCTTCGTCACCAGTGAGAAACTCCGCTTCTACCCAGTGGTATACGCTGTAAATTCTGTCTTATCCTTTCTCTCATTTAAGTATGTCTGTGAGTGTGTGTGCATTTTGTGTGTGCGCCTGATACGTGACATTAGCAGGATAAATAAAAATCAGATGCTGTTTTGAGACTAGAAAAAAATTGCACACCTTTTAAGAAAACTCTCTTCAAAGCCTCACGACCAAAGCTAGAAATTCCTTCCTGAGGCGGCAGTGAAATCAAAAACAACAAACATCGCACTTATGCTCCTCTTTAGTTACTCAAATGTTGTTTTTTTTGCTTAAAAGGAGCTATGCTCAAACACTATCAAAAAAGTTTCAAAGCACAAACACGACACCCCCCTGTAAGAATGTATCAGTTTTTGTCTTTTTAATCTCGGCGCGCTCAAGGCAGACACATGCAGAGTTTGTTTTTTCTGCAATGTGGATTTGTGACAAAAGGTTGGCAAATTTTGACAAATTGCTTTACCCTGAATTTGGGTTTCACCCGACAAAGACTATGCTTTAACTATGCTTTTAAAAGTGTGTGTGTGAGTGAATGCTTTTTGCCATGTTTTATACCATTCAACTAATAAAACACAAGTCCTTAACTATAGGCTTGGAACTCCCTTATGGACAATTGTTTTCCTTAAACGCACAAAATGAGACTTTAAAACTTAAATGTACATGAACAGTTGTTCTTAAAGAAGAGTCTACAGCCATGCTAACAGCTTTGTGAGGTTATGTTTATGCGCAGCGATGCTTTGCACTACATGCTACCATGCTCACAATAGCATGTGTTATCTTTACAATGTTTACCATCTTAGTTTAGCGTGTTAGTATGCAAACTTTTACATAAAAGTACAGCTAAGGATGTCAAGGGAATGCTATTGGAAATGCAAGTATTACTAAACCAAAACATTGGCAAAATACAAATTTATACAATAAAACTTTTTAGGGACTACAAATGTGAATCTATTATCCTGAATCCGTAACCCCACCGCCAGCCGTTTTGCCCACGGCGGTCTCGCCACCTCTCAGGCACTTTAAAAGGTAAACGGAGGGGGAGTTTTATTGTTAAGTGGGCTTGGACACAGTAAAGAGCCAAGAGCTGGTGTTTAACAGCACTATTAACAGTGAGATGGAAGATCAATACAGCAAGGTAGAGAGGAGGCGCATCTCTGTCACTGTGATGTGTTATTAGTGCCCGGCAGTGGAGAGATCTGGCTTCTTTCCAGTCCCTGGGCCTTGTCGTGTACTTTGCTCTAGAGCAATTAAACCAAAACCCCTCTTTCCACTCTGTGCTACAGATTCAAAGCCTGTAAATAACCATTTCATAAATTACAAAAGCATTAACAAGTGTCGGCATACAATGAGATCTTCGACATAACAAATAATACCTTTAGCTGAGAGATTTATTTTGGCACGATCAAGATAATATTCTCTTAGGCTTTTTAACAAGTATTGATAACTTCAAGGTCTTGGATGATGCAGACAGACTCTCTCATATTCATGTCCACAGTCAGGTCTTTTTTTTAAATCTTGTCAGAGATGCTATTTATTTCTCCACCTATCGTTCCTTTAACAGCCAAATGCATCTCTACTCCAGAGTTCCTTTGAGATGAAATAGTGCAGTGTTGTGGAGTAGACTGTACATGCTCTAAATTGCGATGAGCAGCTGTTAAATTTTCTGGAACTCCTTTAGGATAACAGGTCAAGAGAATGAATATCAGAATGTCTACATCATTTTTAGGATTATAGCTTACATAACAAAATAGTCACTGCCTATTAACTTGCATGTATACAAGGAGCTAAGAAACAGCTCAGAGAGCTATGTTACAGTCCCAAAATGTATGTGCAGTTTGAACTGGGCTCTTCTTACACAGATATTGTTAAACAAGTCAAACTCTTATTTCATTTATAGCTCTGGCATATGTGTTTTGAAACTGTGGCACAAAAGTGATATTCTGCTTTCTTCAATGTCACACTCGTTCAATTTTCTGTTGTCCCTGACTTTAAGGACTTATTGCAAATAGTCTATTTTCTTACCTTTTCAGGAACTGCTGAAGGAAGCACAATAAGCAATGTGTAGCAAGATGGTGAATTACACAGTTCAAGAGCAAGATGAAATTAATTTTCTCACCTCAGGTTGCTGAGACTCAGACAGGTACATCACGACTGAAACCGCACACTTTGATTATACTGTGTTTATACAGTTGTCTTACCACTCACATGCCTTAAATAAGTATTTAGAAAAGATTAGATATGGTGATGTCTTGTTAATTGAAAACTTAGTATAGTACAGTATATTCAGGTGCTTCATCTAACTAGTTATCATGTAAACATTCATCATGTTTTTCACTTTTAAATAACGTCTTACTAGAGAGTGGAAATTGGCTGTTACTTAAGCGAACAGTCTTATGACCAAATACATGTGTTTTACAACTTCAAGATTAAAACAGGAATAATTATAGTGACAGTATTACCTCAGGTTAAAAAAAAAAATATATATATATATATATAATGTCATTTCCCCCTATTGACACAGGGAAATAACATGTAAGAAGAACTTGTGGGCAGAAACAACAAACTCGGGACATGTTTAATTCAAGGAAATTACCCAAAGATGTACAATACAACATTGAGTATCCAGTGTGCTGCCGCAGGGTTTCTCCTACAACATCAAATCTAAAGCGTGGCCTGTGTTGTGTTTATTGGCACAAAAAAGAAATGATGTAGGTCAAAGACCAAAACTCCAATAAACGCACAAATGTAGGCTACAAGCATTCAAACAAAAAACCGAGCACGCCGGCCTGCGTTCAAGGGATCTAGATCAACAATGATTAAAGTTAACCATCACTTACAGATGAGCAATTAAGACAACAAATGTGAAGGGTCAAGTATCAACAAACCAGACTGGGTGGGAACGTATTGATTTTCTTTGAGTTAGAGTGGATAAAGTTTTTGTTATTGCGCTGCCACACTTCGACGGTGATGGCAAGGATAGCATGCATGCATACATGCCAGTAATTTTAGTGAATGAGTGATTGATCACCCTCATGCATGAATCATACATCAGTTATAGTTTAAATATACACATGATTCCTGATGGTGAAGATGCAGAAAAATAGAAATGCATCGCAAAAATATAGCATATTTTAATATATATAAATTTCACAAATCATGTTTTCTGGGATGTCCTATTAAGAGGAGCTATGCTCTCGCTGGCTGCCCTGTAAGTAGTTTGCACTCAGGCCTTATCCTTTGAAGAAGCCACGTTACTACTAGTTCTCTATCCAACAACTTAACTACTGCAGTGTTCACCTTGTATCCCGGGTGCAAGTCATAACTGATTAGTAGAAACCAGCTAGTGATTGTACAAATGGTTATTAATTAAAACATTCTAAAATAAATAATGTAATAATCCAAGACATAATATTTTAGGTAAGATTTAAGCTTTTACAAGACATTGGTGAAAGTTTTAGCATTAAAAGTGTGATCAATATCTCTTTCAAAGTAGCTAAAGGGATTCACACTGAATTGATTGTATCATTGTCACCAAATTACATAAATGACTTAACAACCAACTGTAAAAGGAATGGATGTCCATGATGACTGTTTGGCTTTGATATCTTTTAGTGGGACCGTGAGTATTTTGAATGGACTGTTCAGACATTTGTGTGTGTGGTGTTGTGGTGGCGACCTATTTGATAAAATGTAAGGTTGTAACATGATTTTACCTGTGCAGTATAACATTATGCAACAAATCATTGGATTTTGTCTTTCTGTTGTGTTTTACCATCTTGAAACCGTGCCCATTGATTTTTGTCTTTAAAAGTGTGTTGTAACTGAGAGTGCAGTTACTGTGTGAGTTTGTCCTCCAGATGTCTCTGTGAACTCCAGATGCTCTCAAACGCTGTCTCGTACAATCATCCTTCTTCATTCCCACTAACAATTAGGTAATGAAATATTGATTTTTTAGTTAGATTCATATTGATGCTATTAGCTTTGCATTGATAAATCACTGATGCTGGGAGCCAGACCAGGAAGAAATTACTGTGTGTTAATCTGATGGATATGCCTTCTTCTTCCTGCATGTCTCTCTCTACCTGGACTGTCACACTTCATCTTTACAGTGTTTAAAGCAGGTTCATTATGATGCTCTCACAAACCTCTTCCACTATATCTAAGGTCTCATTCTTGGTTCTGAAATGAGGATGGACTTCTTGATGAAGATGAAAACTTTAAAAGCATTTTTAATATTAATTGCAATGTTTGAAAAAGACAAACAAAAGTACCTGAAATTCATAAATGAGAGAACACTACCTCTTCTTAAGCTTATAATTATCCTTATCCTTGATATTGGATTTATCCTTATCTTTATCCTTGATATTTTACAACTATTTCATATTTTACAACTATTTCATTTAGTGGTTGCTTGCATTTAAAGCATCCTATGTTGCACTGGTGCAGGTAGGAATCTTTGACCCTAGCAATTGTAATGCCATGCTCTAACAATCGTGGTATACAGAACATTTCCAGTCACATGCATGCTGTGACTGCTGGGAAATCTCCAGTGTCCACCTGTCTGAGACGGTGCTCAGCTTAGCCTGCTGTCTAGTCATTACTGTCACAGTAGGGCCTCAGTATCGAAAACCTGAGGCTGCAATACTCTTTAAGGACCTGAAACAAATTCAGATTAACTTTTATACGGAAATATAACTGCATAATTAAAGAAAAAATATGTAGATTTTAAAATATACCTATTTTAGAAAAACACAAACATATGGATGTTTGATGAAAAGTAATGTAAAGCAGTCAGAGATAGAAACAGGAGGTCTGTCTTTTAACACAAAAGGTCAACAGCTATTGTCAGAGCCTTGTTAGATTGCTTATTTTAATATATTGAGGCCTGAGGACGTAAAACTTTAAAGCTATCACAAGAAGAGAAAATAAGAAAAATAAATTTTGTGTAGGAGGTCTCCTGTCCAAAGGTTTTTTTTGTTTTTTGAGTTTCTTATTACCTGGATTTATGGTCCAAGCATGTTGGGTGTTTGTCCTTTGAGGTAAATTTGTGATGTTGGGCTATACAAACAACACTTATTTATAAGTAGTTGCCTTATTCAAATCCCTACTGTAAACTAATTATAATTTGCACCACTGAAACCAACTCATTTTATTTCCCATCCTGAAAGATGTATTTTCTATCACGTTGTGTTGTGGTGTGTAACTCTGGCAGAGAATGCTACATTCCTTTTATTTTAATCTAATGTCAATATTTATTTTGCCAAAAAATAGTGGAATTTAGTCAAAACATATCACAATCTAAAAAAAACAACAACCATTTTTTATTTATTTTTATATATGCGTACAAACTCATATTCATGCAATGATATACCCCTCAAAATCTCCTGTGATATTACTAAGGGCATGACTTTAACGTCACACTACCTTTTTGGTTTCGCTTTGACATTAAAGCCAAATCCTGATTCAGATGTATCTCCTAAACCTGAATTCAAACGTTAAAGCACACCGTGAGTAAAAAGAAAAGACCAGCTCCCAAAATAAAGTCACTTTACAATATTGTCTTCACTTACGGGATCTAAAGCTCAGTCTGGTTCTCATGGACAGCAGTACAACAACAACAACAACAACAACAACACACACACACACACACACACACAGTCTGTCCTGACAGCTGTCACTCCAATCGGCCACTAGTCTGTCTCTCCCCTCTGCTCGACAACAGCCAGTCGTTTCCCTGTCATACAACATATGCCACTGCATTTCTCCTGCTCCCAGCTGCCTGACAGTATCTACTCCCGGACCCTGTGGCCGGCACCAACTCTCAGCCCTCTTGCTGGTGGCGCTGCGAACATGATCTGTTATGTGTCTCAGGCAACTAACTGATGCTGTCACTAAACCAAGATGTAACACTACCCACTGACAAACACATTGTGACAAGGACATACAGACACACATATGCTCTGATGCACAAGGACTCATGCCTTGTCGGTGTGCTACACAACAGTTGCTGTAAATACAACATTTTACGGTATTCATTTTCTTCTCTGGGTTTAAGCAACCAGATATGACCAGGTTGTGTTTACAGTCACACAAAAAACTGTTCAAATGCTTTATTGTGATGTATTTAAAAAGCTAAAATGCTAAAAGTTGCCTGTGGATTCAGTTTGGCCAAGTTTTATGAATCACCACATGATAATGTCTCAATCCTGCCTGAAGGGAAGTAGCTATCTGATGATGGGGGGGGGGGG
>NC_045746.1:442618-451615 GCF_008692095.1 Etheostoma spectabile
GAGCTTTGTCTTTGTACTATGTCAATCTGTATACGGGGTCAGTTTAGAGAGGAGGTTTTAGTGCTAGCAGTGTAATGGGAAAGTGGTTAAAAACAAAAAATACAGTATAATGCCACATTAAGAAGTCAAATATTACCAGCAACCCCCCCAAAAATAAGGGGTGGATTTGTAACAAAACTGCTCCTCTATTTAGTTTATCTATTTCTTGGCATTGCCTACCATCTACTGGTAGAAGCTGTCAACTGCAGCAAAAACGAGGCCAGATTTTATTATTATTAACTTTATTTAATTACAGATCAAAACCCCGGTTTGGGTATTGGCCGATACTAGTCTTTATTACTGTAATAAGCTGTATGTCTCCCTGTGTGCAAGTGTTGGGGATCATCCTTTTATGTGTAAGCCAACATCAGACTTCACTTTAACATTGATTTAAACAAATACATACATAGATATACATTTACTGAATTGTTTATTAAAGTGATAAATCATGCACCAGCAACTTTGTAAAAAAATCATAGAAATTAACAGGAATTACAATTCAAGTGTAACCTTTAAAAATACAGCAACACATCGATCAAAAAAAGAATTAAAATTCCATTGCTCTGGTCTGATGAGCTGTGGTTTTAAATGTAAAGAGGGATTTGATATACTGACAAATAATAGTATATTTATCTTGTTTTTCATAAAGTACAAAGGGATGAGTACAATACTTATCTCCTGTCAACAAAGGGCAGAGTGGTAATCTGCATCAAGTTGTTTTAAGGTAGAATGAGCGTATTCAGCTCAGATGTCCTGTTTGTTTAGAAAGCATGGCCAGATTATTCAACATATTCAATCCTTATGTATTCTCTATATACAAGTTACTGTCTTGAACCATAAAAAGGCATTTTGGGCTTTTGACCCCTTAAAATGAACAATGTGTATGTGCAATGCCTCATGCATATATCTATTAGTGGTGGTTCAACCAGAGTGGATTTTTCCATTTCAATATGTGGGTGTATGTGATAGGTGGGTGGGGTGGGGGGGAATTAAAAACAACAGTAATACCATGATATAAATCTACATTGACCAACTTTATTTGTATATTGTAACAGTCAGACAAAAAGTGTAACTGGTGAAAATAGAAATTCTGATACCAACATAATTATTAACTATGTTAAACCATGTTGTTTTGTTTACATAGTCACAAAAATAAACTCAGTGAGACCTCAAATTTAAGTTTTAGGTTTGCATAAAAGTTCAAGCTTGCATAAACGTCGCTGTCTCACGGTTTTACTGTCACTCCTCCTCTGCCAAGCTGTCTCGTTGCAGACAGCTGTTAGATCACAGGCTCAATGCACGAGCATCATTCCTTACTGACCCTGCACTCTGACCTCAAGTGTGTCACTGATATTTTTTTATTTTTTTTTACATTTTCTGTTGTTACTACAAATATCAAGTACTTAGGAGTGTTACAATTAAATTGTTATCAAACAAAAATATCATTAAATAAAACAATCATTTACAGTATTTATCAAAAAACAGATTTTCCGCACAGATCAAAGTCAATACTCCAATAATAAATTATGTATTCTCAAGATCTCCCAAGAATCCATAAGTTCATGGCTTTTTATCAAATGCATAGACTATTTCTCTATGGGAGATGAATACACTGAATCAGAACTAAAATATAGACATGCTAAAGAAATCTGCAAACAGAAAACACAATAACAGATTTGAGAACGAGGTGAATTTCAAAAACAAAATATTTTGCAATCTTCTTAGTAGCTTGACTGGCAGATGTAAGTCAGGGCCACGTCAGTAGAAATTCTTATCGCTACAGTTTCTACTTCTAAAAGTCACAGCATTAAATTGCTACATCACTAGCACAATGTGAAGTGTGAGTGCAGATGTTTACTCTATATTTCTGATATGAGAAAAAAAGACAAATTATTGCATTTAAATTGCAAAATTGGAATTGCAAAGCAGGACACCACATTTCATTGCAAATCGGCACATAAATGTGTTTGACAGACTAGCTACAATGATGGCCACCAGTTTAGGTATATTTCTGTGACTTTTGCACATGAATTGATTATTCAATTTTGGAGGTTTGGCAGTAGATATAGGTTGAGTGATGAAGACCATGGTGCTGCTCCCGCAGTTTGACATGGCTATAAAACCGGTCAAAAACACAAGAAGTGGTGTAGTGGTATAATCTATAGAAGTTGTAAATTGGAAGTGAGCGGTTAGTTAACTTGGTCACTAAAACTGCAGATTGTAGCAGAAGACAAGAAGATACACTGATGATGCCATTCAGCATGGATGTGAGTATATTTGTGTATATACTGATCAAGAGTGAATTTACATGAAGAAAATCTAATTTCCTTAAGATGCTCATCTTCTGTCAAAAGTATGGAGAGGTGTTGCAGTATACCAAGTCTCTGTGTAGCAAATGTAATGTTTAGGAGAAATATTTTTATTTGAGTTGAAGTCAATCCACAACTTTTTGTGGGCTGAAGAGCTTTTAAATCACATTTTCTGTTCACAACTGTTCTCTTAATGTGTGTGGGGTGATGAGCTAATAGTGCTAAAGCCCGATTTAGCTCTAATTAAGCCCCCTCCATAGTGTCTTATAGAGGGATCAGTGTTCATTTTTAGTTGAAAACTGTAAAAGCAAACTTTTGCTGGACCTTCTCCTCTTTTGATTTTACCAGCGCTATACTTGTCATAGCATAGTCATGGAAGCCAATTTTCTACTGTAAGATACATATTTAATAATTATGTGAATATGGGCTTAAAATTGAAAAGTAAAACAAGCTGCAATTTATATTTAATTGCCCCACTGCATATCCTGTCTATATCTATGTTGAGACAATCAAATACAGTACTAACCTAAAACCCAAAGAGAACATTTTACAAGCTTGTAGACTACATAAAAACGACAAACTGAAACATAAATAGTGATGTAAAGTGTTCAGGTCACAGTTTACATCTTTGCAGTACTTCTAAATGTTTCTAGTGGCATCCAGAGTTTTACTGTTTGGTGCTGGTAGCTTCTCATTTTATTTCCACAGACAACCCCCCTAAATGTTTCTGTTCACAAAAAGCTCCAACAGGTTTACCTCATTTTAATTGAACATAAGTTCATGTGTGTTTTGTGTAACTAACACATCTACACTCTTGACAAACAAAAAACATGCGTAACACTTCAAATTAAATATTACAAAATGATAAGAGTCCACCTCATTGCTTTGCATATAATGTGCATTACCCAGTGCCTCTGTCCTCTAGGGGTTATGGCTGGTTCCTTTAAAGAATAGCAAGCCTTTTTGATCAGCAGAATCATGTAGGCTGGAAGTCAAAGGGAACACAATGTCACTTCACGTTCCTTTGTGAAGAGACCCTGAGGAGGAAGTGGAGCGGCTATTCACCTGCAAGTAGAGGAACACCAGTTAGATTTTAGCTAACAACACTGAGAGGGAATGTGTGTATATGCACGCTGTTATACTCAGTTAATGAGCTAGCAGCGTAACCAAATACTTGAATCATACTATATTCATATATACTTAAAGGGAAACAATGCTATCTGAAATCACAATATTTAGATTTCTTAATATCATAATTACTTGACAGTTCTTTTTTGTTCATAACAGCTACTCGGTTATGGTTTAATGACTACATGTATTTTCAACAAGAGCTATCAAGTTGAATCAGAGTTACTTATTATGGCTTGGAATATTTAACTGGAAATTTATTGTACAAAGTTTGTTAGTTTTCATTTTAGAATGATATTTCTTTCATTTATTGAACATGTAAAGCAAATTTAGCGTCACATGTAGGTTTAGGCTTGTACGTTATATGATTTTCTGATGAATTTTGCAAAACGACATATGCATTTTAGCTACACTGGCTAACTGTTTTGTCCAGCATATAAAGAATAAGGACTACCAACTTAATTTAAACAACAGAACTAAATCCATGAGAAATTGTTTGCTGATTAAATTGTCACAAAAATGTTCTTACAGTAGCCATACTTTAAATGTATCTTTTTTGTCCATTGAATGTTTATGCCCTTAATGAAATACCATATAAATAATCAGTTTTGGGATTTTAGGTTCAGTATACCTCTACACTTTGGAGATAATCAAATCTAGCTACTGTATTAGGTGACCTAAGGTGTCAGTAATGTAGAGCTACACATAGATAGGCTTCATGTTGTGGTATATGTGCATATCATGGACAGAGTGAAGCTGGTGCCTTCTTAAAAAATAAAAGTGTAAAGACCAGAAGACACAAAAAACAAAGAAAATGGAACAATCACTTCTAATTTGTCAACACAAAATATGGTTTAATATTACTGCCCCCACAGTTTTATCCATATTGGATAATCTGATTTGTAATTCCTCACCCATACAGATTGAACTATTGCCCATCTCTTGTGTTTAAAAAGTTGCCCACATATTACTCTAGGGGGAAAGAGGAGGAAGCAAGAACAGTTGTAGGTAGCATCAGGGTAGGCCTGACTGACACACCATATGGAGATGCTGGGAGAGTTTTACCCTGAGGGGGACAACAGTGTTTTTGTTATTTGTTTGCCTCATCACTGTCAGCCTCTCTTATGGAAGCGAGAAGGAAGAGACAACCAGGTTGGGGAAGTTGACAGCAACGCACGCAAATGCATGAAAATACGCAAGCGCACGTGAGCACAGAAGTGACAGACTGTATTCAGACGCAGACTAGGTACAGAGACGAGGACAGGAACACACAGTTGGCGAAGACATGCTGTACATACTTGTGAGGGATAGGACTTTTACACTGTTCTTAATTTTAGAAAGTAAATTGATGGATCTATAGAGTTATATATTTCAGTTTAACTGTAAATAAGGCCAACATCTCTGATGTTAACAATTTACTGACATTTCCTTTAGTACAATGGCATACAGTAAATGACAAAATGTATAATGCTTTCATAAGGGGATAAAGGTCTGGACAGTGTTTTCCCAGAAAGTTGTTTAGCAGAGATGGTGAGCCACCCAGATCCCAACACATCTCACCCTGTAATCAATTTATTTACTAAATGTCACGAGATTACAGTCTAAACAACAGCCACCCTCATTAAATGTATGGCATTTGTGAGCAAAAAAGCATCTCAGCTCTTTTTGCTGAAGATTAATGTTTTATTTCTTTAGTTCTAAGTGTATTCAGTTATGTTTTAGTGAAGGTGTCTTTACTCACCTTCAGGTTTATATTTTCAATTCGGTTAACTTTAGAAACCTAAAAAGGTGATTTATTTATTTATTTTTTTCATCTAAATGTAAAACTCTTCAATTATACATATAAATATATCCGTAATATGAATAGTAAAAATGGCAGGATTGGGCCTTTTGTCTTTTCATGCCACCTGGGAATATCAGGGGCCATCCCCGTGATTACGTTGTTTTTCCGACTGCCCGCGTTCACACGGTCGGGATGCGTGTTCTTTTCTTTTATATTGCCGTTAACAACTTGTTACATTACTGGTCACCAACTGTTGGGTGTAGCCTAGAGCATCAGGTGTGTGAAAACATGGAGGCCACAATAACAAAGGACACCCCAAAGCTCTTCAATTACAAATTACTTTCTTCACTACAATTTGTAAAAGAGCTTAAAACATAGGCCTACTTGACTTGAATTGGTTTACTTGTATCTGGCAATAGCACACTTCTTTTAAATGACTCTGTTGAAACTAATGGACAACTACAACCTAAATCGATAGAACATTGTGGACGTTAGCAAAACATATCACGTGCATGCTGTGAATTTTCTATATTTATACCATAACACATCTGATTGATTGTCAGACGAGTTTTTGTAGGTCAGTTGTCAACAATGTGTAATTTACTGGGAAACTCTGTTAGCAAAAACTAGCTCCAGTTTCCACCTCTGATTCCCACATGAAGGATGCTTTCACCAGGAAAAATGTTTTTCCGATGTCCATGAACGCACAGTAGCCTAGGAGACAATTTTTATATATAATATCAGTGGCTGCTGTAAAGACAACATACTTGTTTGGAAGCGTCAGAGTTGGGGTGGACTTCTTTTCCAAAATTTCCATTTAACTGCAACATTGCTGGAAAAAAAAATGTTAACATAACTATCATGGTCATGTCTTATTCTGTTTTGCACAAGACATTAAAAGGCTTATGCTGACTCATCCTTTAGTGTAAAACATAACTTTAAAGTTTCCTTATCCTGGATTGCCACTGGGAAAACAGGCATTGTTGTTTAATCCATTTTATTTTAGCAATCAGACAGCTTGAAAAATAAATATTCAGTTGTTCATCAGCCCATTAATATTTCCACCAGTAAAAGAAAAAAATAAGGTTCAAATTTAGTTCTTCTGTTGAAAAAAAAAAGATCCTGTCAGTTATTATAAAAATCTTTCTAAAAATTAATGACTTAGTATGTCAACATAATAAGAAACTGTAATCAAAAGTAATTATTTTTGAGATTTTTAGTAATTATTTCAAATCATCTTGAGTTGAAGAATCTTGTTACCCCATCACCTTGATGGTAATGGGCTTCTATACATTTACAGTAAATTTATTACGAAAACAAAGCTCCTGCTCACCTTGTGGATCAATCCTGGGATCAACAAACCCCCAGTGCTGGTAAAGAGCAGCCAGATCGTGGGGACTGTAGTTTTTCAGGAGACTCAAAATATCAAAGTCCATTGGCATTTCTCCTGTTGATTCATTTTTTACCTGAGCAAAACGGAGTGGTTCTAAATATGCTTTGTGACCCCACATGTTCATGGCAGCCCACAGATCAGGATCTTTAGGAACAGAAGAAGAGTCACATGACAGCCTGCGTGGATGAGGTCTTTCTGCAGAAGCGTTAGATGAAGTCCCGCCATGATTTCTGGCCAACATGAAACCTAAACCCTCCTGAGGGAAGTTTCCTTCCACTGCAGCTCTGTGGCTTCTGTGCTTAGGGCTGCTTGTAGGCTGGAAACTAGGGGCACTCTTGCTGTCCACAATACTGCTTGATGAAGTAGCTTGAGTGCTGGAGCTTTTACTTCCCCCCTTTTCTGCCCGGTTATGTTCACCAGACTTCTTCTGAGGTAGGAATCCCATCCTCCCAGTAGACTGTGTCCCATCTGAAGAATGTGAGTCCTTAGACTGATGCTTGGACTTAGGGACGCCTGATTTGGTCTTGGGGGCTGAGTGCTTGTTGCTGCTAGTGCTGCTGCTGGTTGTCAAAGCTGGAGGCTGTGTGCGTTGAGTTCTTGGAGCAGGTAAAGCAGGGCAGTCCTTGCCTTCGAGAAATGGTGGCGGCCCTGTGCGTCTCCACTGGGTAGCACGTGCCTTTAAATTCTTGGGGCTGTTAGTGCAGGGTGCCCACTTGGGTGCCATGGAGCTGCTGTTATCCACTCTGTGTGCAACCCGCTGGTGGATCCACAGTACTTCTGGGTAGTTGGTAGTGTGGGAGCAGTATGGGCACTGATGTCTCACCAGGCCCTCTGTCTTTATTGGATAATTTACAGTGCTGTCTCCTTCACTTACGGGTAATGAAGACAGATTAAGAAGACTATCAGCATCATTAGTAGTATGTCCTTGCCCTTTAAACTCAGTACCATTTGACTTTTCTGTTTTAATGTTGGGCTCTGCTGACCCCTGGTCAGGTGGACATGTGTAAGGATTCCAGAATGGCTGACTGAGCAATTCACTCCTGTTCCTGAGGTAGTCCATGTATCTTGAGGCCTTGAAACCACTTGGGTTAACTTTGTCCAAAATGGTGCTTTGTTTGCAGTAGGGACCCAGGAAGTCCTGGTGCTGCCTGTCCAGGTGAGACCTGAGTAGTGAGGCGTCGACAGTGTGGAAATCACAGTGCTCGCAGAAGCATGTCTTTTTATCTGTAGGTAAGAGCAAAAAAGAAATGTGAAGGACATCCATAGAATTTAAGTGGTTTTTGATTATGTGTATGCATGTGCTTACACAATGCCCCTGTATGTGCGTTATGTTTTACCATCCAATTGGTGTCTGCCCAGTCTTAAAAAATGATTACAGGCAAGTATAATGTTGAGAATTTGGTTTTATATTCCTGATTATTGACTTTTCTGCATTGAGACAAAATCTTTTAAGATAGAACCTCAATGCATCTAAGAATTGCTTTCCCACCCCTAGTATACAACATAATCATTAGCAGTAATTATATTAGCAAGAAAAGCATTGTTTAGGCCATCAGGGGTCTGAAGTTACATTCGCTTTTAGAAACCATACTAAACCATACTCAGTTTAATAGTGAAATAAACATCTGCTCTAAGTACATGTGTATGCATAGATATGTTTCATTGCTGACATTGAGGTTAGCGCTACATCTTAAGTAGTGGCTGATTTTGACACATTTTAATGAACCTTTTTACAAATATGAACAAATCTGGGTCTTAATAATAAATGTTTTAATGCTTAAGGCACCTGTTCTCAGTACAGCTGTTTCAAGTGTTAAAATTGTCAGATCTTTTGCTAACAAATCAGCTAAAAGTTAAAGGTGCTAAACTTAATAAGTCCCTTTAAAACTTCTGAAGCAGGAGCTTCAATGGGCATTCATTTTCAAAAAAAAAATGTATTCAGTTATAAATTCACTAGAGGTCTCCCTTTTCCACAGTGCAATGTTAAATTCTAACAGGTTTTTAAGTGTTGAATTTCCACATAAATGGCCTGGTAGGTTTAACTGACCTGGCAGCAATATCAGAGAGATCTTGGTCTTTCTATATTAAAGTCAGCCGTTTACTAGCAAAAGTGGGACATCTGCGTGTTCACAAACAAAACCTTTGATATCTTAATTTAATAAAAAAAGGTACACTATTCAATATAAAGCAAATGCCGACCACACATGTTGGGCCTGATAATTGATTTCTATTTTCAAGGTTTTTCGACTATTGTCTTGTCTAAAATCTAACACAAATATTGTAGTGTGGTGAATATGGCTTACCTTCCTGGTCTTGGCTCCTGGTGCTGTTGGTCTGTTTAGGTG
>NC_045746.1:451633-464964 GCF_008692095.1 Etheostoma spectabile
CTTTCTTAGTCTGCAGTGCCTCATAAAATGCATGACCAAGTCCGTTTAACAAAATACGGTCTTTCTGGGAAACCTTTTTGTCAACACCTTTAGTGTGAGTCAAGGTGTTTGATGTGTGATCAAGGCCTGTGTCACTCTTTATCTTCTTAATGTTGGAGCTGGAGGTGTGGATTTGCTTCCTCTTCTTTTCCTGCTTCAGGGGTACATACTCACCCTTTTCTGTGTTATATGCCACCTCAGCATCTGCTAGCCTCTCCTCCCATCCTAGACATTTCTCTGTGGCCTCCACTAGTCGTCCTCTTGTGGCCAACTGCCACGCTTGGTAACTGCAAACTGGATCGAGCTCTGGAATTCGCCTGCCCAAGCTCTTTTCTTCCGGAATCTCCCTTTGTCCAGCACATGTGAGGTTCAGGCTTTCCAAAAAATAATTCTTAGCAATGTGCAGATCAGGGGCTTTAATGTCTTCTTCTGTTGGATTTTGTGTCTGAGTGCGGCAGTGGTTCGGTTTATGTAGCTTTTCATGTATTCGTAATGTCTTGCGGTCAAAGAAGAAGTTACCGCATCCAGCACAGAGCTCATAGAGGCACTCTTCATTTGTCAGCAATGCTGGGTCCTGAGGAACTCCATTGATGGTGGCAGGCAGCTCATTGCTTTTGCCACCTCTCAGCTGGGCTTTGACCCGGTGAATGCGCATATGACTTTGGAGGAACCATGCTTGGCGGAAACGACGTCCGCAAATCCGGCAACCGTGATCCTGGGCGCTGCGGTGCCTTTTCATGTGGGATTTAAGGAGTAGGACCTGAGGGAAAACCTGGCCACAAATGCTGCAGATACAGGATCCATCATCAGCCCCATCACTGACCTCAACACCATCTTTACTCTTAACTTTTTTCTTGGTTCCTTTCTTCTTCACTTTCCCGTTGACATTGTGAGCTTTGTCAGATGTGCTAGCGATTTCAGGAGGGTCAGGTGTCTCAGCGTTATTTTTCTGCCCTTGATCTCTTTCTTCCTCCTTGTCACTGAGATTATGGCTGAATAGACCCAATTTATGGCTTCGAATGTGGGCCTTCAGACTGCCCTTCTGAGCTGTCCTGTGCTCACAGTATGGACACTTGTACGGCTTCTCCCGTGTGTGTCTTCTCATGTGCTGCGACAGAGAGCTGAGAAGAGGAAAGCTGCGGCCACACACCCCACAGGTGTGGCCAGAGGTCACACCTTCCTCTGTCTCTGCCTTTATATTAGCTGTGTTTTTTTTTGATACATCATTCCTCTCTTCTGTCTCCATTACTTTTCCTGGAGCACCGGTACGTCAAAAGCCACAGCTGTGTTATAAGATCCTCTAAATATACACAATTTCTCTTCCAAAAGTTAGTGAGTTCTCAGATAAGGCATTTGACAGCTTTAGTGTCCATCCTGATTTTAGAAAAGATGTTCTTTTTCAGGTTGCATACTGTTTTGGCAAGATTACCTGAAAAAAAAATAGAAAAATTAATTAAACAATGCATCAAAAAAGGTCAGTCAAATATTATTAACAATACATAAAAATTACTCTGTTTTTGTGTGTGTGTGTATGTATATATGTATGTGTATATATATACTATTTTTTCTATTTTTGTTATTTCCACTAACCCCAACCGGCCCGTCAGACACCGCCTAACAAGAGCCTGGGTCTGTCCGAGGTTTCTGCCTAAAAGGAAGTTTTTCCTCGCCACTGTCGCACTGTTGCTTGCTCTGGAGGAAACTACTAGAATTGTTGGGTCCTTGTAAATTCTGGAGTGTGGTCTAGACCTGCTCTATCTGTAAAGTGTCTTGAGATAACTTTTGTTATGAATTAATACTATAAATAAAATTGAATTTAATTGAATATATATAATATCAAATTCTTAAGAGCAAGATATAATATGGCTAAACAAATTTCTTTTTAATAACGATTAATTCCCAAATCATTAATTATTAAAACACATCCTCCCATATGCGAAGTGAAAATAAGATAAGCCTTAGTTTAATGGCGTCCCACAGAGCATTCATCCAGATGTACTAGCAGTATACAATAAAAATATTAATAAAAAAGGCAATGTTCATACATTCAACAGTAAAAAACAATAAGACCAATAAAACCACAAAGAACATATATATTCATAAAACCTAAGCATACAATACTTGTGGCAACCTTTTTGGCGATACCTGTAAAAACATAGCGCTATGCAAAGAGCACCAAGCGGTTATTTAGTTTTGGCAGCGATGATAAAGAGTACACTACAGGCTGTCAGGCCTATAAGTTTTAAAGTCACCTTTCAAATTCAGCATTGTAAAAGAAATGCCTAAAACGCACTATTTTGTTTTCCAAAATCAAAGAACTGCAATTGTTAATTTTCTGCCAAACAAAATCACAATTTTTGTGTTTTCCTTTTGCTTCTACGTAGGTACACATAACCTATCCAGATAGGCAGTGACTGGTTTAGCTATGAATAAACTAACAATGAAAGCTAAAGTTGCTTATATGTAAGGTTGTTTCAACCAGTATGTGTAAAAACTAAAAACTGTGTAATAAGAAAACCAACTGAGGCCATTTGCATCACACAGATTTTAGAATAACCTTTGTCCCTCAGTGGATGAGCGACGCCTGTCTGTGTGTATTAGAGCGTGGGTCAGTGTCTCAACATGCGTGTGGCAGTCCTTTGGTTTACTATGCCTAAATTGAGTGTGTGAGGTGAAGCATGAAGAGATGTTTTCATTCCTGGCCAACAAGGATGAGCCCTGAGGGGCAGTCTACTCTAATTCACGATCAATACTCCATTATCAACAAACTTAGCTCACATCAAGGACACACACAGCCCTGATTCTGGGGTAAGTGCTTACATAAAGTTTTGGGTAATGGTAACAAGGTACATTTCTAAATATTACTGATGGGGAGAAATATCCCATTGTCACTAATTGTCTTCCTCATGACAATGTGTGTTAACCTTTATATTTTTATTGCTATTGCTTTAACATCTTTTAAATGTAAGGAAATTCACTGAAAGTCAGGAAGAAAATGATATATATGAGCCTCTAATAGTTCTTGAACTATTGTACTCTACATGAAAAATAGTAAATGGCACAGGTAGGGGGGTGATGTGGTTAAACATGTTCCTCAGGCAAACATGAAAATGTGTTGGATTTTAATGGAGAAAGAAAGTACTCAATGGCGTGTAGCCAGCCAGGCAGTCAAAAGAAAAACCTGCCATTGTGTTGGCCGCACCAGAACTGTCACATCGACTCATGTCTGGCCCTCCACCCCTCATTTGGAGGTCGAGAGAGTTATTGTTAAAGCAAAGAGGCCTGGGCCTACACGCCACTGTCTTCGAATATATGTCTGGGCAAAGAGGCAGGACAAAAGGCGACTCTTGTTTGTCTTGTCAGTCTTTGAGTGTGAGGTAAAACTAGGTGCCCATAACACAGGGAAAAAAAGAGATGGTGACTCTGGTATGATTTTCATGGGAATGAGGTTTGCTGTCTAATTATCTGTATCAGCCTCCAAGGTCGCATCTGCCTGCATGCATGCATGTCTGCCTGCCCGCTTGCGGTCATGTGTGCTGAGCCGCTCATGCTGGAATGGGTGTTGTATCTGGAATATGGGAGGAGTTTAGAAGGTTTTTCGGCACATGGCAGGTGTTTGGTAGGCAGACGCCATCAGATTAGTGCACGGGCAATGTGGCACACTGTCTCCAAGAGGGGGAGGATGTGCAAGGAAAACTGAAGGGTGGCAATTAATGGGTTAAAGTTAAGGCGAATGTAATGAGTTAACACAATGGGGATGAAGTCAGAGAGCTGAGGGCAACAGATGGGAATAAACCGGCCATTAGTATGGAGTTAGCCGCCTCTACAGTATGAGCTTATGCCTTTGTCAAAGCAGCCTACGTGCTTAGTGTGTGCTATATATTTGCATCTGCAGTATTCTAGTTTTGCTCAATCACACACAATAAATCCATTTGAAAAGTGTTTTGTGTTAAATAAGAAATTAGTTTACTGCATTTCTTACAAGAAAAATCTATCTTTTAAAATAATGTTAACCCTCCAGTATTATCTTTTGTTCCGTCCCCTCTCTGTGCATCATTATTTCTTCCACCTTTTCTGCTTTCATCCCATAACTACTGAAAGCCATTTGGAAGATCTGTTAAGTAATGCAAACAGCCAAACATGTTGCTGCAGGGGCTTAACTCATTTCTTTTAGAATCTCTTGCTCCCCTTTTCTCTCTTTTCTTTGACAGATGAATAGGCATGTCCAGTCAGCTGTCCTCGCATTGATTCATCCTGACATCCCAACCAGCTCAGCACAAACTCCCTATGGTCAGGGCATTGATTGTGTGTGTGTGTGTGTGTGTGTGTGTGTGTGTGTGTGTGTGTGTGTGTGTGTGTGTGTGTGTGTGTGTGTGTGTGTGCGCGTGTGAGAGTGAGTGAGTGAGTGAGTGAGTGAGTGAGTGAGTGAGTGAGTGAGTAAGTATCCACTGTTGGTGTGTCATATGTGAGTGCACTGCCTGTTTGCTGCACCAAAACTGTGGGTGTAATTTCCTGCCAGGATCTGGAAATAGCATTTCCCCTGAATTTACTTGGCAAGATACCATAGCATCCAACACGCCTTTTTTTTGTAAGTAAGAAATGTCTGCAAAAAATTCTGCAACTGTAATCTAGTACAAGTAAGTATGTGTGAACACTATGTATATGTGCCTGAGTGTGTGTGTATGTGCTGAAGTCATCCAAATATTCTCAACAACCAGCAACAAGCCTGTGCCAACATACCCCTGACTGGAGATAGCATGTGACTGTCCTTATGCTAGTGTTCAAAGCCATAGTCACTCGCTAAGCCTCAGCTCGCATCTACTGTTTTGTGTCTGTTTACACAAACTGCAAAGACAACTGAGGTATAAAACTAAAATATTACACAAACTGAGATGTTTTCTTTCCATGGAAGGTATTCTACATACAAAGGCAAGACATTTTCAAAGATTTGTTTTCCATTAATCTTGAAGTCCTTTTAGCTTTCCTAAAACTCAGAACCGTGTCTGCTGTAGAAACTCTGAATGTAATCGTGCACAAAATAAAATCACTTTTAAAACATTGATTCAGCTACTAAATAAAGTAAAGCAAAGTCACCGTTAAAAACTACATTTTTACTGATTTCTAATATTCAGTTGGGACATGTTGCTGGTTACAATTTAGAGTAGGTGATGTGTAATGGTTAATTCATATTTTATAGCAACTTCCCTACACTGTATACAGTATGCATTCCCTCACTCCAAGGTGTGGAGTGTCTTTTATATTTACTGACAGATTTAGTTGTGCAAAAACTCCTTTAATACTTTTTTATATCCAATGTCTGAAACACATTTATTTAACTCTAGCCTGCATTTTAACCTATAGTGTGCCTAAAGGACCAACAACACATGAGCTTTCTGTAATAAATCATAAATCCTTTTATTTTTCAGTTACTCATACTGGACCATCTAAAATAAAAGTCAGAGACTATAGCCTTATTGAGCATCTGTGCAGAATGATGCTCCAACAACGGAGAAAATGTGTTTCTTATATCTTTACTTGTGTTTTGGAGCAAGTATGTAGAAAATGTAATCTCGACTGATGCAGTTGAAGACAACTCCTTCCAGATGTAGGGGAGTTGACACACACTCCCAGGTGCTTACATAAAGACATGTTTAATGACTATCCAACAACACAAGTTAGCATACTCAGCATTCAGGCCTGTAAGCTAATTAAGCTTCCACTTTAAGTTTACAAAAATGACTCTGAATTTATTACTCAAAGACCCTAATGTCAATGTAATGTCCTTACAACATTGCTATGGCCACAGAACAACTATGTTAGTTAATCTTGCATTATTTACCTAGCATAAGACACACTGTTCTGTGTTGTTCATGCTGATGACATGAGCGCAATTGATTTGACACATTTTAATATACCTGAACAGAACCTGGTACCAGTGTATGATTTAGGTATATCATGTGTATTTAATACCAACACTGTTCCAAGAATGAGTTAGCCTAATTGTATGAAAAAAACAAAAACAATAAAGCAGCACAGTACTGCGTACTAACAGTCTAATGTACCTAATAGATTAGACATCCATCACCTCAACAGTCACAATCACGGACAAACTTGCTCACATTCGTGCCCATCCCCCTCCTTGTCCAACTATGCACTTGGTTACACAACATATACAGGGATTACTCTTCATAGCATGAGATGAGCTGCTCAATGAGTGGCCTTTTATCATGGATGCCCCTTGGTGCTATGAAGCACACACAGGGGAGGGAAACTGACAAAGAGAAGAGAGATTCTTGGCAGAGATTTTACCTGTTGTGAAAATGTGAATAGTTACTATAAATAATACACAAGATGTCTCATGCAGGCCCAAATGCAGACATCAAATCTAACTGAACAATGCAACTGAAAGCAGAAAGGCAAAGATGAAGAGATGTGATTTCTGGAGACATTTTCAAATGACTTATAATTTTAGCTTCTATTTATGATGTTAATTTATCGCTATGATAGGCCGGAGAATCCACTGTGGACCTACTCTCTTTCAGTGTGGATTGGCTAGTGTTGGAGACACTGGAGTATAATCTGCTGGCATTAACTTGCTCTCTAAAAAAAGCACTCTCGACAGGGATTAGATTATCATTGCAAGGTCAACTCAGACTTGCTGTGACTGTCTCCCTTTATGTCTCTATCATTTTGTTTCCTGTCTCTCACTTGATCAGTTTTCCTGTGGTCCTGTGTTCTACCTACTACCTCTGTCAGGTGTAAATTATAAACACTGGCATTCACTTCAGTCTCTTAATTATAGAGCACGCTGCCAATGCAACATAAAACATACCAGATTAACACAGATTAAATATACAGGATGTTGTAGTACGTGTCCTCCTCCAAAGCTTGACGACACAGAAAAACTAAAACTTCAAATACCCACACCATGTTTGATAGATTAAAGTGAGATTAGATTACAGTAAGAAAAAGTTGTTCTTATTTGGTTTGACCTGGAAAAAGAGCCTGATAGTCGCACTTCTCAGTGGAGCAATTCCAGGATTAAACCCTTAAAGACACCTTCAGTTTAAGTACAAGTTGTGGATGTTGTCTTTGAAAGAGACTTTTAAGACAAATTCCTGTCAATTTGGTTGACGTGGTTATATAGCTGCAGCTAATGGTTATTTTTATTATCTATTCATCTGCTGATTATTTTTTTCTGTATATTTTTTGTCTACAAACTATAAACAAAATTGTGAAAAGGGTCATCACAATTCACCAGAACTCAATTTGACACATCTAAATTGCTTTTTTTCCTCTGACTAACAAAAAGTCCAAATCCAAAGGTTTTCAGTTTACCATCACGGTGCAGTAAGAATATTCATACATTCATATTATCACACATAAGCCTTTTAAAGGGTTGGAACAAGTCATGTTTGCTCAATTTCTTTTGAATTTTGATTGACTTATCAATTAATTTATTTTTATTTTACCTTTTATTTTACCAGGTGAAATAATCACATTGAGATTACAATCTTTTTACAAGTGAGCTCTGGCCAAGAAGGCAGCAGAAGGTACACATAAACAGACAACTAGTAAGAGGCTGACACGGATGGACAGGAATAAGAAATAGGAAATAAAAACAGAAAATCCCATTTTAAAAAAGACATGAGGACAACCAGTACTTGTAAGAAATTTACTTTGCCTATTAGATTATTCTTTTGTGATATATTTTGCACAAGATGATTGCACTAGATCAAAATTCTCAAATTACATATAAGAAGTTGAGTTGTAGTACAGAACGTGTGTAATTTCCTATTTCCTGCTATGATTAAGGTAAGGATTGAAGGGTAAGGGGATACCTGCGATTTTACCCTGGAGCAAAAGAATGACAGCTGGCAGCAGGGTCTGGATTAGGTTTCCCATAGGGGGTATTGCATCTTTTACAGCACCGCTCCTTTGGAGTAGAATGGGCCTTTAAGTAACCTGACTCCCTCAGACTCATCCAATCTCGTCTCCCTCTGTCTCAATGGGGCCAAAC
Organism: Etheostoma spectabile; assembly: GCF_008692095.1. Classification (NCBI taxonomy): domain Eukaryota; kingdom Metazoa; phylum Chordata; class Actinopteri; order Perciformes; family Percidae; genus Etheostoma; species Etheostoma spectabile. Next base: position 459,693 of record NC_045746.1, read on the forward strand.
AGAAGGGATCTGTGAACGCCTTACTCATCCCTCCCATCTTCCATCTGGACATTTTGCCAGTGTTTGCACTACAGTTCCTCCACTGGAGCCTTAAAGGGCTAGTTCTTTTTTATCTAATTCATCACAAAACCTATTCTTGCACTATATTTTGTTTTGGTGGACAAGATGTTTACAAAAAAAATCTGCCTCATGACCAGAGAGGAACACTGCACTGTATTAGTCCAGAACCTAAACTTTAGATTACAATAAAATTCTTAAAAACAAGTACTATTTTGATTAACAATGGCAGGCACATTAAAACAGTTCCTACAATAAATGCAAATGTTTCCCATTTTCAAGACATGTTATGTTTTGCCAGAATATATTAATAGATCTTAACATTAACTAGAATACCTCTTATTTTTATTTGAGGATAATTCTAATTTATCAACTTAATAGTTCGGTATATCCAATGCCAGAAAGTAGTAAAAACGTGCCAACGTCGACATATTCAAACAGAAATATGCAAATATTCATATGTAGAAGCTGAGACCAATGAACTGATTGTTTTGGCTCTAATTAAATCCAAATTCTTTTCATGGCATGCAGCAACTAGGTAAATCCTTTTTTCATTCAAAAATACCTTATTGTTTTTTTCATTTTTTGAGTGCTTCCATCCCCATCGGTTTACCTTTAGTCACTTTAAGTTGTTTAATATGTTAGACTCCCCAAGGTCCAGCTTGAACAACACACCCCATACAGACAAAGACAACATGGGAGAGACAGGTAGCATATGTTAACATTGCACTAAATCCAGTATGTGGTCCATCTGTATGCTCTGCTGTTAGGTGATAACATCAGAAGAGAGGATGCACACTCAGCAAGATTGGGCATGTTTTCCATAATTTGCAGACTTGTGGCCCTGTGCAGTTACATTTAAATGTAATTATTCAACAGTTAAATACTTAATAATTACAATAAAAAATAACGCTTTTGAGATATCGGCAGCAAGTAATGACCTACTGTAGCTTTTGAAAACAATTTTGTTGAAATAATTGTCGTAGCTTACTGGCATGTTCGTGCATTTTTCAAATGGTGATGGATGAAAAAAGGAGATATTTTGAATGTGAGCCACCGACACATGCTGTGTTTTAATGACCGCACAATGCATTCACAGGAACAACAGTACAATGACTCTGACCTTTTTTGAACACCAATTTCTCCTGGGGTTTTCTCCTTTTACAATGCCCTCTCCCTGAAAAACCTCACAGGACTTTAAAGACTCAAAATGTAATTTGTAGGGGTCGGTCATCGGGCTATTTTTGAGTTTTTTATTTATTTAATAATGCTGTTAACAAAGCTGTTTTCATTTACTCCAGACTAAGGAAAACAAAATGTCTCAGCCCATTGTCACACAAGGGAGCTGCCCAAAGTAGAGATGGCCTTACCCCCTCACATCTTCCTGTCTGCGCCCCTCCCCCCTTCCAGCAACAAGCCCCTGTCCAGACCCCAGTCTCCTGACCTAATCTAGATGATTAAATAATTTTTCTTTAGCACAAATTTTGTCCACGCTACTCTTGTCTAATAGTCATTGCACACCCTCCCCTATTGATCGTCATGCTGAGGAGATTACCCTAATAGCTGGGATTACCTCCCCACATGTTGGTTGGCCACATACAAGGGGGGAAGGGGGGGAGATCTGAGGATGGTACATGTTGTGCATGATGTGCAAGTGTATGGAAGGAGGGTGGGAGGGGTGGAGGAGTAAGAAATAGAAAATCTGGGTTTGTTTAAGTACTAGCACATAAAAGAGCTACAACCTCTATCATGTGTGATATCCTGTGGGATGTAATTAGACTTTTAACAGCCTACATAAATTATCCTTCAATAATGATAAGTCATGAGACAACAGCAGGCAGACAAACAACACCCTGAAGACCTATTTGACAAATATTGTCCCCTCGTGCTTATTAATTCTATTAAGGGCCAGTGGCATCACCTTGCAATGTTGTTTACTGGAGATAAAACAATTAGTAGTTGATTAATCGTCTGACAGAAACTTAATTGCCCATAATTTTGATAATGGGTTGATCGTTTCAGTCAGTTATCAAGCAAAAATGCCAAACATTATCATCTTTTCTTTTATACTGTTGGTTGACCAAAACAAGCTATTTAATGTCACCGTTATTTCCTGACTTTTTATGGACTAAACAATTAATCAATCAATAATTAAAATTAATTTTAGTTTCAGCCCTACATGGCCTGATAACAATAACTACAATATGCTGTCTAGCTCTAGCCCATCCACATGTTTCACAATGGCTCAGCTGGACATCTCAGGTTTGGTGGCTGCTGGCTGTGAGGTGTTACAGTTTACTGTTTCTAATAAGTGCCAAGAAGCTAGAAATCAAGATGTTGTACCCATAGAGGGAGGCAGGCAGTGTGTGAGAGAGAGACTGGAGGCCATTGAGACAGTGCAGAGAAAAGGAATTCCGTTAATCCGGGGCTGATCTGGTAGGCTACAATGGCAGCCTTGTTGTCTGTCCCATTTGCACTCACTTACCACAAGTTTGCGTGCGTTGACAATGTTCACTGATAGCCGGTTCACAGCCGTGCCAAACCACAGAAAAGATGATAATATTAGCACATGGTGATAATAATGTGGGGAGCGAAGAGAATTGTCGTTAGTAGCAGCCAACACGAGATCCAGCGGACACTTAGCCGAGTGTTTTACTATGAATGACATCCATATTACTGACTCACTATCCGACGGGATGTTGTAGTTAACTTTCGCCACATAAACTCCTAAAAACAGAACACCCGCACTTACAACAAAGTGACTGAGCCACTACAGCATCCTACCTAGCTATCATGTGTGCCACACTATCTTTTGTTAGTTAACCGTCGTTTAGCGTCTTACCTTAGAGTGGTTGACGTTTGGCGGCAGGTTGCTCCTGAAGGCATCCCATCACCGATAAAAAACAATGGCGAGCTTCGTTAAACAGATTAACACTTGTCGAAATCAGGACGCCTTCCGTCCGCTGTGGGTTCATCTCTTTTCTTCTCGGTAGCGTTAAAACTTCACTGTCTCTGAATCACAGCGGTTCACCTGGACCGCAGTCCCGTTCTCCTCCTGCGCAGCGGCAGCAGTTGTTGGGGACATGAGTGACGCGAGAGATAACGTTATTAACGTTAATAACAAGTGACGCCGAGTGATCTCTGCGTGCGCGCGGTTCTGCCCCATTCAGTTCAACGGGGCTGAGAGGTGACCAGTGGGCGCGCGCGCGGGGACATTATCTTAAATTTATACGTTAGTTTATGTCGTAGCCTAAATATAAAGGTGAATGTGCTCTAACAATGACCTCCAATAGATTAGGCATAGAGCAGGATGCGAATACAGGAAACAAAGTTCAAGCAAAACCTTAAGTAAAATCATTTTAGTTTAAGGTTTTAGACCACATTACAGAAATTCCTTCAATGTCGCGTGACGATTCCTGGCGGTATACAAATGGCAACATAAGCAGTGGTGGAATGTAAATTGACTCAAATAGCCTACTGTATCTTACAATTTTGAGGGCTATACTTCTTACTCAACTAGGCTATTGTACGTTTAGAAAGCCATTATTGACGTATTTTACTCCACTTGTATTGGACAATTAGTTAGGCATAGGCCTACTTTGCAGATTCAGATTATTAATGCAAAATATTGGCTAAATCATCACATTATTATTACTTAAGCTACCAGGTAGTACATACAGTTGTTAAAATTATCAACATTTTTACCATCTGCAACATTAGTATATGTTTCTATCTGAATGCAGGACTTTTACTCACAGTTTTTGACACTGTGGTACATTATAGGCTACCTGTGGGAGCCACAGCAACATACATACAGGGTGAACATACATAAAGGAAGAACATACTCATGTCCAAATGAGATAATTATCATCAAATCTCATTTGATGATGCTTTGCTTAAGCAAAGCATCATCAACCCTTGACCAGTGGCTTCAAAATAAAAGCAAAGATCTGATTTGGCTTTCTTTTTATAATGTGATTTTAATTTAAATTTTTCTGCTTTTCAGTCATATAAAATGGGAGATAAACAACAAAACTGAAGTAATATTTGAGGTGGGTCCAACCTTGAAAGCCTTTGTCTCATGAATAATTGGTCATTTTTTTTATAATCAAACCATTCTCTCATAGAGGTTAAGATGTTGAAAATAAGTGTTCACATTGAAGGGGGTCAGGTCATTTCTGACAGAATGTCCCTGTTTTTAGGTATGCATGTGCTCATATAGTTTTATTTCTACAAAGAAAGGCTTTGTGTGTGTTATTTTTTATGTATGATATATTCTTTCTCTGAGCAACGTCAGACATCTGTCACCAGAGGGCTCACTTTCAAAGAGAGCTGTAAACATGTAAGGAAGCCTGTTCCAGACCGCCTCCTCCTCTTGACACAGTGTGTTAAGTGTTGTACTTTTACTTTTACAAAGGGTGGCGACAAAGTCACATCACTACTGTACTGTACATTCACCCTTTTCACAGACCTCGCTAATTCCCCATGGCAAGCTACACAACTCAGTTGGCATGCTCATGTACGTATGGTGGTATCATGAATCCAAGTATGTAATCCATTTATAAAAGTGGAACAGATACATCGGACCATCTCATTCGTGTTTTCCATAAGTAAATCCTACATTTAAGACATGACTGTGGGTTTCAATTAGCATATTTTATTACATTTCCATATTTGTCTTTATTTAACATTTTGGGTAGTTTTTATAATTTATTGACATTTACAGTTATTGTTTTAGAGGTGAAGGGGCCTTAACATTGTTTCTGAATAGCATTTGCATCACTAATTTGATGTAAGACTGCATTTAACATTCAAATATCAAGGGTCAGAAGAAAACATGTGGAACTTTGGAGACAAAAGTCTTAATCACTATTTGTTTTCACAGAATAAGATTCACCTTACCATGAAAAAATCAAATCTGTTTCATACTGGTGGTGTTGTGTATTTCATTGTCAGTATGTATATATGTACAGTATGTATGTGTGTGTATTAATAATACAGTTTCCTGTGTGTGGTATATAGTTTTTATATGTAAATACACATATATATAGTGGAGCTCAAAAGTTTGGGCACCCCAGGTAAAAATTTGTATTAATGTGCATAAAGAAGCCAAGAAAAGATGGAAAAATCTCCAAAAGGCATCAAATGACAGATTGGACATTCACATAACATGTCACAACAAGTGAGATTTTATTTCCATCATTTACACTTTCAA
>NC_045746.1:464974-468176 GCF_008692095.1 Etheostoma spectabile
AACCAAAAAATGGTGTCTGCAAAAGTTAGGGCACCCTCCGGAGTTTAATACCTTGTACTGCTCCCTTTGGCAAGTATCAGCTTGTAAACGCTTCTTGTAGCCAACCAAGAGTCTTTCAATTCTTGTTGGAGGTATATTTGCCCATTCGTCCTTACAAAAGTCTTCCAGTTTTTTGAGATTTCTGGGCTGTCTGTCACACACTGCTGTTTTAACCCTCATGTTGTCCTCTGGTCAAATTGACCTGTTTTCCTTCATCAATGTTCTTTTTAATGACCCAAAATAACATGATTGATCTCACACAATGCTCTTTGGCAAGTACAAATCTCTACTTTCATTAACTTTGGGATGTCTTATACAATTTTATAGCATTTGAGAAAAAAAAACTTGAAGGGGTTTGGGAATAGTATTTAGTAAAAGTTGACATATTCCAGTCTGTAATTATCCTTCAACATACATTCCTTTAATTTTAGTTGAAATAATTCCTAATTTCTACTTTCTAACTCAAACATTTGGTATAATTTCCTATATATGAGGTTTTTTTTACCATAAATTCCAAAAATAACTGTAAAACTAAAGTTAATAGGCTAGTGTTTTGTAGTGTTAAACGTCTAAAAAAGGGAGAAACATTGAAAAAAGTGTTGAAAAAACAAAACGTAAAAAAAACTTTAAAATATTGATAAAAAGCATCAACAAAAATGCTGATTTTCAATTTTGACGGGAGGACTACAAGGGTTAAGGTCTATCTATAGATTTTCAAATATGTTGATGTCAGGAGATTGTGAAGTGTGTATATATAAATAGTGTGTATATATATGTATGTGTGTGTGTGTGTACATATATATATATATATATATATATATATATGTGTATATGTGTGTATGTACATATATGTGTATATGTGTGTATGTATATACATATGTGTGTGTGTGTATGTATGCATGTGATCCAATGATTTGTGAACACCCCACATCTGACTCATAATGTTCAAAATGTTCTTGAAGGGAAGCGTCATAATGATCTTTTCCCCCTGTTTCCCCTGTCTCCACTCTAAGCTAAGCTATGGCTGTTTTCAGGCATGTGTGTTCTGTGTCAGTGCTTAAATTGAAGACTAAAATAACAAATTCTTGTTTGTGTCCAAGTAGTTGTAATATGGTGTTGATAAAAAAAGGAGCCAAAAGCCAAACTGTTACCGTTAAAAAGAACAATGCTGAACAAGATGGATGCCAAAAGAGCAAATTTAACCGATCTACATCTCTGCTAAAATGGCGCAATAATAAATCTGTCAGTTTGTAGAAGCAACAAAGATCTTTATCTGATCAAAACATCTCTTTATTAAATAAAATGTAGAAATATTTAGACGGTTTCTTCCTTCATCATGATAAAGCTGGGCAACAGAGAAAAACATTCAGTTTGGAATTAACCCATTGTTTTGCGTGTTGTTGCCAATGACAGCATTGACAACATGCAACTCGGGGAGTTGCATGTTTTGTTCAGCTAGTCTATGAAGATGGCTCAGTTTGGACAGACCAGCATTAATCAACTACCCCACTCTTCCGCCTATTCCAAGCTAATCTGATTTAGTCATTCATTGCTGATGTTCCTTCCACTATCAACGATTTATAATGAAGAATTATCTCTGCCGGTCAATCTAGTCTTGAAGCAACGCCCCGCATACAAATAGAGAAAAAAATCGAATTGGCTTTGCTACATTTTTATTTTCTGTCAGTCTTCTCATTTTTTCAACTGCATGTACAATAAGGTCCAACTGCCTTAACACTACCATCAATATGTTAAGCACATTGTTACCTGAAGCCTCTGTGCAAAGACCCAGCAAGACTAATTAAACCTATGAAACCATGTGAACTGTTTTCCCTAGAGAAATAATTGTAGTATGTGCTCTATTTAATTAGGGCAGAGCCAAATAATAGTAAGCAATAAATGTAAATGTTGAAACGTTCATTAAAGGAACACGCCACCGTTTGTTTAGTAGGGCTTATCACAGTCTCCGTTAGCTGTAGATACGTAGGCCAATGCATTTTTTGTCTCAGTATATTGGCTGTGCTTCCACCCAAGTCAATATCTGTCTAGGAATTTGTCTAGTCTTACTATGCATTGCTATTTGTACTTGTGAATACGCACGCCACAAGAAGTAATTAAGTTGTTGTTGTTTTTTGTTGGCTCACCTTTACCCACAACATGCTAATCGGCAACATAGGATTCCATTCACTACGCTAAGATAACTAGCACTGCTGCACTGGACTAAGACAATGCATGCATTGAGACAAAAAATGCGTTGGGCCACCCATCAACAGCTAAGGGAGACCGTGGTAAGCCCTAATTCACCCTTTCCTGACAGACCCTGAACTAGATTTGATGTTTTGGTCAAGACTAAACAATAATTTTTTGAGAAACATAATGAAAAGGGGTGGTTGAATAATAAGATAATAATAAGACTGTGATTTTCATTTGAACAAATATAAAAAACGACAGCAGGATTAAATATCCAAAACAAAATTAAACTGGACAAGCACCCAATTTGACAATTTCTGGCTTGTTCATTTTGTCATGTAGCGCTTTTCAAAACATATTACAAAGTGCTTTACAACTAGATAAAATCAGACAACCAAACCAAACCCAACAGTTAAATATGTGTTCTGCTCCATAAAACAACAGGTAGATTTACAATAAGAAGGAAGGAACGAGGGTCAAAGTACAGTAAGGAAGACTAGACAGCACAGACAGAGCATTTAAAGCTTTGTACAGGTGAGTCAGACATTAATGCTTTGACTGTGCTACTGTATTTTTAACTGCATGAAGCATTCAAGAGTTAAAGAGACCATGAATTCTCACTGGTTATAGGAAAACTATGGAATGTCAACAAAAGAAAAACAGCAAAAACAACAACAAAACAAATCCATAACATTTTGTTGACAAAATTTGTTAACAATGTGGAGGAGTGAAAAAGAAAATCTGAATCAAGGAATCCAAGAAGAAAGATCTGTTTGTCAGAATTAAAAAATGAAGGTAGTTTGCCCTTTATTTGGGTTCATTGTTTTTTCTAACTACATAATGTCACCTTAATCTGTTGTTTTTCAGTGTTTTAGTAGTGCCATTATAGGTCATTTCCAGTCTGAAATATGCAGAGAGAAATATATGATGGGGTGGAGCAGGAAATTAGTGTGGGTGACAGGCACAGTGTTGC
>NC_045746.1:468186-487762 GCF_008692095.1 Etheostoma spectabile
TTCCACCCTTGAGATAATCTCATGTTGTGCAGCAGACCTGGTGGCTACAAGAAAGCTGTTGCTGCCTGAATATTTACCTCCTTTATGATATTCAGGTAAGATTTTTTTTCCCCATATGGCTATGATCCTATAAGAATTAGACTGCTAAAGTTGATTTTACCTTGAACAGGCAAGAATATTAAATTTACTGTTATGTCTGACAGTAGTTATTCCTAAGAAATACTAGCAAATCACAGGGTGCTAGATCTCTTTGTTACTTTAAACTAAAATTAAAAGAGTTTAGATTTGGTTGTTTGTTACACTGTTTATCACAATTCAAAAATATATAGAAATATACCCCTGAGCTAATGTATGTGGCACATTTTGTTTCAAAATGTATTGTTGCCTTTGAAGTTTACAGCCTCAGATCTGATGGTTTTCAAGTGACTTGTACACATTTTTGATAATGAAAACATACTGACATAAATAAATAAGAGAAATTAGGGCAATTTTTTGGTGTTCCAATCATCTTCTTTGCCTTTTGCTTATAAATAAGTTTTGGGTTAATACAGTTACAGTAAAATATCAAAATATTGGTAATTTGTTGACTTAGACATTTATTTTGAAATACTTTGACTCAAGACGTGAGAAGAAATGAAATTTTTTTTTATCTGATAACGGTAAAGAAGTTCCTCAGTGAGTGCACTTGTATCTTGCTATTTATCCTCTCAATTACCCAGATTTGATCCAAATGTTAATGTGTGACAAATAAAACATGTAATATTGTTTCTACAAACAATATCAATACATTGAATGTTTAGTCATACACATGATTATGGTTGGCAATATAGATTATGTTGATGCTGATTAAATAATATTGCATGATAACAATAGACTGGAGGAGTCTTGGCGGGTTTTTCCACTTCAAAGGGTGAAATTAGTTTAATCACTTATTTATACTCATGTTTTGCTCAGATAAATTCTTTGAGATCGCAATTAGATTATCTAACTCTGTGGGTAACACATAAGTGTAATTTGTTTATCTGACAAGGCTAATGTACTTATTTACTCATAAACTGCAGCACCTATTATGTAATAATCATTTCCTCTTTCCTTGCAGGGATAGACCACTGTCAGCTAATAAACAGACAAACAGAAAATATATATAAAATAACAGCTGGACCCTCAGGATTACCTCCAGGGTTGCAAAATGTCAAACACTGACTTCAACATACTTGAGCTGTTCAACAGCATCATCAGTGGTTGCAGTGTAGGCCCATCCTGTAATAACTCCCATTTGATTTTCCACAACACAAGCCCTGACAATGGGCTGGAAATTCTTGATGATGATGGATCCCCCTGGCTAAGAATAGTCATCTCTGTAGTGTATTTTGTTGTAGCTACAGCAGGAGTGTTGGGGAATCTGCTAGTGATGTTCCTGCTGTATTCTACTCACACCATCACCACAGGCACCATCAACTTCTTTGTGTTCAACTTAGCTCTGGCTCACTTGCTGTTCTCCCTGGTCTTGCCGTTTTGGGCCATAGACATTGCACTGGACTACAGCTGGCCCTTTGGCTTGGCCACATGCAAGGCTGTGTCCTTACTCACTGGGCTCAATGTCTTTGCTAGCTGTTTTTTCCTGACAGCTATGAGTTTGACCCGGTACCTTTATGTGGCTACAGCTCTCAAACCCAGCACCTCCCTGTGCAGTAGATCTTGCACTTATCCGGTGACCACAGCTTTCATCTGGGCCGGAGCACTCGTTGCTGCGACTCCCAGAGCTGTGTTTGCAGACCTGAGACATGTGGGCAGTGGCAACGACACAGCATGCTTGCTCCGTTTCCCAGATGGTACAGCCTGGCTTGGAATGAACCAGCTCCTGCGTGTGGTACTGGGATTTCTGCTGCCCTACACTATTATCATCCTCTCCTACCTGCTTCTGCTGCGCTTCCTCTGTCGGCATAAACTGAAGGGCGGCCACTCTCAGCGAAAGGCTGATATTTCAAAGTCTGTGGCAGTGGTGGTGCTATCATTCTGCGTCTGCTGGTTTCCCTACAATATCCTCACACTTTGGGGTGTCCTGATCCAACTTGACATCGTTGATATCAGCCCCTCATTCTACTTGGCTCAAACATACTTTTTCCCTCTGGCCAACTGCTTGGCTTTCACCAGTAGCTGCTTCAACCCGGTCATCTACTGTCTGGTGAGAAAAGAATACCGTGTGGCTCTGCGTAACATGCTCTTCAAATTGAGCCTGGCTATCATGTCAAAGATACCCTATGGCATTAATTCTGAGGAGGGGTCGGGACAAATTGGGCAGCTGGCCATTCCACTTAATGAAATGTACAGCGAGACATTTCAAACTGACACACGGAACTATTTACCTCTGTCAACACTTCCAACAGTGGTGTCCCCACTCTAAAGCCACGGCACAATGATGAAACTATTTACACTACTTTAGTTTCAAGTAACAAAGATGGTGTGTTTTTATTTTAGATTGTGTGCTTTAGGAGGATCTGTCTTTTCTTGTAAGGATGTAAAGTGTATATATATTTCAGATCTGTTTTCTCTTTCGCTTATGTGGTTCTTGTGTTTTACAATTTTAGCTGTCTGAATTGACTTGAGTCTTGTTCTTGTTGTGAAGACGTAATGAAAGTTTCAACTTTGAAAGAATCCTTCACTAATTCACTACAAATGTGTTGTCCAATAAGTCTATCCTATTCATTTTCTTAATCTTCTTCATATTGTATTATTGAAAAACATCATGTACAAATGTCTACTACTGCAGTTTGGAACAACTAAAATGGCTTTACTCTATGTCTGGATTGTGCTTGTTTGTTTGAATAGAAATTAAATAAAATTGTTTCCAACCTGCACTTTTATACTAATTGTCTTTTTGTCTCACCCAGACCCAAGTTTGCTCCTTATAATGTAAAGCTTTCATGCATGATGTATATTTATTTCAGGCTTTTCTGGCTTTCTTTGACTGCATTTGTTTTTTGTTTAGTTTATTTGCCTTGTGATAGTTTGCCCCCCAAATTGTTGGCCACTGTCTTGATTATGGTTGGACAGGTTATTCAAATGTTATCATATATCAGGACAAACTTCCAGGGATGTTTCATTCTGCCTCAAAGGTTTCAAAACTGTTTTGCTAAAGTTTTTGTCATGGCCAAATAAGACAATATCAAACATTTAACCATACCAGACTGTTAGATTGAAGACTTTTCATCTAAAAACTTGTAACTGCTATATATTGCTGCAGCTTTAGGAATTTCTACATTAAATAAACAGTCTGAAATGTTTCAAAATTAAAACTGAAAAATACTGTTATCTCCTGCTTCTTCAGCCTTCTGGGACCCAGTACACCACAAGATGTTTTTAAAGCTTTTAAAACTGAAAAAGGCTTGAAATTATCCCACTCATTAATTGCAGAGTACAGTTAGATACAGTAAAATAAAAAAAGCGTATATAAAACTAGAATAATATTATAGATAAATACAATATATTTAATAGAAGAGACAAAAGTTACAAGGGAAAGTAACATTGTGGTTAAAGTGACAGTTGTGGAATTCACATGCATCAGTTTGGTTTGAAATGTGCTGGGAACAGATACGTTTGGAAGTGCATTTTCAGAACTGCTGGATACAATGACACATACATTATTTTTTTTCGCGCAGGTCATGTTTTGAAAGACGCTGTCCTGTAGCTTACTAATGCAAATTAATACAAATGTATACAAAAATGTGATGATGTCCGACACGTTTTATGAAGAAGAAATCCTTAAGTTTTCCAAAAGCATCATTCAGATGACCCACTATGTTCTGCTTTATGTAGCCTATCCATGTAGACATTGTGACATGATGTGACATCAGACTCAGAAAGAGGAGCTATGAAAGGAAAGAAGCATATAGCCAGTGCAGCAGCAGAACGGCTGTGTCTGTGCCTGCCCTGTGGGGATAGGGCCACACCCCGGTGACTGTCTGGGCTGAGTCTGACTGTGTGTTTGCTTTATTTCCTCGGAAGGAATGACTTTACATAGGTAGGCGCTTTTAATGACATTTTGAACATGTTAAGAGGGAAAAAACATGTTTAAAACGTGCCCTGTTCAAGCCTGTTGGGGGCTAACTCTAGCAGGAGGATAACACGGTGTAGGCAGCACCGATTTGTTTTTGTTTTTCTCTCTACTGACAGCACTCCAAATTTACAAACAGAGCTACGTGTTAGAATCTACCAGAATTCTCCTTTAAACAGTGTACACTAGACTGAAATAAGATATGATTGAGTAATGGTACTTGTCTGTATTAATATGGAAATGTAACTGAAAGCTACTCCAATGTAAATGGCTGATGCAGACATACACAACTACTGTCAAATTAAACAAATACACCAGTAATATACCTAGCTTTTATTTTAAATGCAAAGATGCTAATGGAACATTTATGCACTGTCTGGGAGTGTGTCAAATTAAAACATTCTAGATGGAGGTGATTAATAAACCATGTTCATCTTGTCTTTGAACATTCCACTTGACACTAAGATGATATTGTTGCACCTGAATCAAACAAATCTAAATTTGAAACTTTATATACTGCAGACAAAAAGGACTATAACTCTCATCTGAACTATGACTTATTGACTTGATGAGATATATACTATATATACCTTGTTGTGACCATACAAATCCCAACATGTAAATAGGGACATATCTTATTGGGAACAGTAGGCTAGTTGGTGCCGGTTACCTCAACAACACCAGAAACACAGAGAGCCAGGAGTGCCACTATACCACTTTGGTGGCACAGTAGTTAGCATTGCTCCAATTAGGACCAGCAAGAAGGCACTGCACACTCTGACCCTTGTTTTGATATACAAACCAGGCTGTGGAGTTTGCATTTTCTTCCAGACTTTCTTTGACATACAACGCAATTACTTTTTCATGACTTTTTTTTTTTACATACTACAACATGAATTTTGAATGGCTTTTTCACTATACATACTATACTATGACAATTTTCGACATACTATACTGACGTTTCATCACTTTTTTCAACACACCATACTGCGACTTTTTCCTCCCTTTTTTTCCGAATGCTATACTGTGAATTTTTATCACTATTTTCCACATAGTATACAATGACTTTTTATCACTTTTTGTAATATGCTATACTATGGCTATCTAATATTTTTTACCCACCTACTATGAATTTTTATCACTTTTTTCAACATACTACACTTTTTTGTTTTTTCCGAGATGCTATACTATGACTTTTGCCTCACTTATTTTGACAAACTTAACTATAACTTTTCACATAATTATCACTTTTGTGGACATACTGTACTATGGGTTTTTTTAATCCTTTTTTTTTGACATGTTGTACTATGACTTTTTCGTCACTTTTTGAGCATACTATACTATGACTTTTTTATTACTTTTTTCAATATGCAATGCTATGACTTTTTATCAGTTTTTTTGACATACTATACTAAAGCTTTTTTCAACATGCTATACTATGACTTTTTCATCCCTTTTTTAAACATGCTATTCTATGGCTTTATATCAAATTTTTTGACATACCACTGTATTATCACTGTAAAAAAATACTATGACTTCATACATTTTTTTTCAACATACTATACTATGACTATTTATCACTTTTTCGACCTGCTATAAAATGGCTTTTTTTAGATATGCTATACCATGACTTTTTCCTCACTTTTTAAGACACGCTATACTATGACTTTATAGGAATTTTTTGTAACATGTACCATTGCTTTTTTTCGACATACTATAATATGACATTTTATCACTTTTTACAGCATATTATACTATCACTTTATTATCACTTTTTTTAACATTACTTTTTGGAGAAGTGTCATCACCTTGCAATAGCTCACTTGCCTTCAGACCCAAAGGTTGTGGGTTCAATCCCAAAGAGTAACAAGGTCATCATTTTAAACACAATCAACCAATTTGCTTTGGACACCTTGCCTGAGTGTTTAAGATGTTTCTGAGCATCAACATACATCTGTCTAAAATGATGAGCTCATTAGTTTGTGTTCTAGATGAACATACAACTGTGTACTCTGGCATTATGTTGTGGGGATCAGAGAGACAGGTTTCTTAGAAGAGCTGTACCTCAACAGCGTTGATTCTGATTTTCAGAGCAAGAGGTTCAGAGTTTCAATCCCTTACATACCACACTTCAACTTAATTAGTAGGCTTGTTCCTTGGACATAATGAACATTGATGAGCAGGAATTCTTGGCACTTCTGCTGACAGAATGCTCATGTATTTGCCATTTCTATCCTCTTCTCCATTCAGCACTTTTCCCCTTTCCTCCTTAAGATGCTCGGCCCCGACCATCGCTGCATGGTTTGGTGGCCCGGTGACACAGTAGTAAGCGCTGCTCCAATTAGGACCAGCAAGTAGGCACTGCACTCTGACCCTTGGTCGATCCACAATCCAGGCTGTGGAGCTTTTTTCCAGAATTTCTTTGACGTACTACACAATTGCTTTTTCTTGACTTTTTATTTTTGACATAAAGTACATACATATAAACAGATACTAAACTTACTTTTTTATCACTTTTTTGACATACTATACTATGGCTTTGTTAACACTTTTTTTTCAACCATCTATACTAGGAGTTTTTCATCACTTTTTTCAACATACGATTTTAAGGCTTTTTAATTACTTTTTTAATCACTTTAATACAAATTGTTCATCATTTTTTTTACATACTATACTATGACTTTTTTCAATTTTTTGACATGCTATACTATGGTTTTTATTACTATTTCAACATGCTATACTATGACTTTTTAGGGACGTGTCATCACTTTGCAATAGCTCACTGAGATCAGTGCTTACCTTCAGACCCAAAGGCATGCTATACTAAGGCTTTTTTTTTATCACATTTTTAATATACTATACTATGTTTTTTTCAACATTCTGTACTATGACTTTTTCATCACTTTTTTGACATTCTATATCATGACTTTTTCGTCCCTGTTTTCAACATTTTGTATCACTTTTTTCAATATGCTATAATATGATTTGTACATCGATTTTTTCGACAGGCTATATTTTGACTTTTTACTTAGTATAGCATCTCGAAAAAAAAAGTCATAGTATAGCAGCTATACTATGACTTTTTTTTCCGACATACTATACTATGACCTTTTTTTTCGACATACTATACTATGACTATTTTATCGACATGCTATACTATGACTTTTTTTACCGACATACTATACTGTGACTTTTTTTTCAACATGCTATACTATGACTATTTTTTTGACATGCTATACTATGACTTTTTGGACATACTATATTATGACTTTTTTTTTGACATGCTGTACTATGATTTTTTCGACATACTATATCATGACTTTTTTTTTGACATGCTATACTCTGATTTTTTGGACATACTATATTAGGACTTTTTTTTCAACATGCTATACTATGACTTTTTGGACATACTATATTAGGATTTTTTTTTTGACATGCTATACTATGACTTTTTGGACATACTATTTTATGACTTTTTTTTGACATACTATACTATGACTTTTTTTTCGACATACTATACTATGACTTTTTATCACTTTTTCGACATGCTATAACTATGACATACTATACTATGACTTTTTTTTTTCAACATACTATACTACGACTTTTTTTCGACATGCTATACTATGACTTTTTTGTTGATATGTTATACTATGACTTTTTTTTAAATGCTATACTATGATTTTTTTTAATGCTATACTATGACTTTTTTTTCGACATGCTATACTATGACTTTTTTGAAATACTCTACTATGACTTTTTTTTCGACATGCTATACTGTGACTTTTTTTTCCGACATGCTATACTATGACTTTTTTTTTTTACATGTTATACTATGACTTTATATCACTTTTTTCGACATATTATACTATCGCTTTTTTCGACATGCTACACTATGACTTTTTCATCACTTTTTTAGACATGCTTTACTATAACTTTTTCATCACCATTTACAACATACTATACTATGACTTTATATCACTTTTTTCGACATGCTATACTATGACTTTTTCCTCACTTTTTTTCACGTACTTTACTAGGACTTTTTATTCACTTTTTTCCACATAGTATACATGACTTTACATCACATTTTTTTATATACTATGCTATGACTTTTTTCAACATACCATGCTAAGCCTTTTCATCACTTTTTTCAACATACTATGACTTTTTCATAATTTCTTTCGACATACTATGACTTTTTCATCACTAGGGCTTTTTTGACATACTATGACTTTTTCATCACTAGGGCTTTTTCGACATACTATCCATTGACTTTTTATCACTATTTTCAAAACACTATACTATGACTTTTTCAACTCTTTTCTTTAATGTACTATAATATATATTTTTCATCATTTTTTTTGACATACTAAACCATGACTTTTTAATGGATTTTTCAGAAATATTTTACTCTGACTTTATCATTTTTTTCGACATACTATACTAGGACTTTTCACAACTTCATGACTTTATCTTGACTTTATACTATGAGTTTTTATGACATTTTACACATACTATACTCTGACATTTACATGATAAAAACTGTATTTAAACTATACAATTTACAGGTAAAGTGGATGCTTAGTGTTACAGTGTTAAATATAAAAAAGTACAACCACAAGAGTTAAAATAAAAATATAAAAAAGCTGTAAAGCTGGTGTGCTAACTGTAATTGTAAATTCCAAAAATGTATTGCACTTTATTAGAGTTACAGATAAAATAATTGGGAGTCCAGTTTTAGTTGGTGTTAGATTCAGAGTCACCCTTGGCAGGAATCCTCTCCTGTGCTGCTTGGTGGAACATCTTTGGGGTATGAGTCTTTGGCTGATGATACTCCTCTTATCATCCCTTCTTGTAGTAGTTAGTATAGTATAGTATAGTATAGTATGCCATATAAAGTCATAGTATAGTGTGTCATCAAATGTCATATGTCATAAAAAAATGTCAGTGTATAGGGGCAACCTCTAGCTCACCCAGTAAGAGTGTGTGCCCCATGGAGGCTGAGGCCTTTGCAGTGGCCCGGGTTCAAATCTGACCTGCAGCCCTTTGCTGCGTGTCATCTCTCTCCCACCTTTCCTGTCTATCCACTGTCAATAATAATAAAGGGGAAAAGCCCTCAAAAAAATAAATAAAAGAAATGTCATTGTATAGTATGCCATATGAGTCATAGTATAATATGTCATAAAAAGTCCTAGTAAATAGTGTGTTATAACAAATCCTAGTAAATAGTGTGTCATAAAAAATTATAGTAAATATTGTCTTATAAAAATGTCAAAATTATGAAAAAAACATGTCATTTAAAAGTCATAGTATTGTATGACATAAACGAGGTTATAGTACCGTATGTACTTTCTCAAAGTGAATTAAGGCCCTCAATCACATTTCCAGCAACCCCCCCGGAGGAACTGGTCGGGTTCTAGTAGGTAGTACAGTATATAGTTACCTAAGCTAAAAAATAAATATATACAGTGTGTGTGTATATAATTATATTATATAGATATAATATATATTATTATAAATACTATATATATATATATAATATATATATATACTTCAGTTAGGGATTTATTACTTTATTTAAATCACTCAGAAAAATCACCTGAAAAATGAATACATTCTCTTTGTTCAAAACAAACAAAACAAAACAAATCATATCAATCAAGTACACTTACACTAATAATAATAATAATTACAAGCGCAATCATACCTACAATATTTACCATTGTAAATAAAACTACCAACATTTAACAACCACCATACAACATCAGGGGACTGGAGGATATGGCTTATCCATGGGGCATGGCTTTTTTCAAAAGAAATGTCAAGTAAATTAAGGTATTACATCCAGTAGGCCCGATTCAAGTCAGAAATCCCATAATAATCCCAACTAAATATGTGTGACACAGTAGATCAATTGTGCAGAATAGCTGCCAAGAAAAATACTTTTTTTCATTCCATAATGATATACATCCATTTTAGTAACATAAATATGTTGAAAGGTGTTAAATACCCTCATTCAAAATATACAAGATATCTCTTTTCATTCATAAAGTCCTGCTTGAGCTGCAGCAAAGCAGCAGTTATTTTCCCCTGGGTCCACAAAGGTTCATACATCCTCTAAAATCTCATGAGTCTGTAAACATAAAGCACTTCTTCCAACAGTAATACTTTGAAGCATTTGTAAAAATTTTCATTTGGGCCAAGAAACTTTTTATCTAACAAATAAGGTGTAAATTAAACTATTTATAGGGGTGAGATGTGGGCCGAGTAGTTGTGTTAGCACAAACTTCTCATTTCATGTTCTTTTTCAATTGTATTTAGTTTTAATGGTCAAACATTGTGTCTCAATATTTTTGTGCATTTGGCATTGAAGATATCAAAAGTTCTTGGTAGCAATATTTCTGTTTCTTTTAACACCTGTAACAGAGTCTGATGAATACCTAGAACATGGTCAATCGCATCATGTAATTAAAAGGAGATCTGGATGAATATAATGGTAATGGCACTTTAATACAATAGTAAACAGGACAAAGTTTAGAAATGGCCCTGTGATGGCAAAAGTTATATATAGGAAATCCTAAAATAGCAATGACAGAGCAACCAGGATAGAAATTTAAACGGAGGTTTTCTAGCCACATGGAATAAAGTATCCTCTCAGGTAGTAGTAGTAAGAAGATTTCAGAGGTAGCACACTGTACCACTGCAGTTAACACAAAGAAAGTTAGAGTACATGGGCATATCATAGATTTGTATGTCTTTATAAACAGATGTCAGATTATGGATTGCAGCTTCTCATTAAATAAAAACAGAAGTACAGTATACCATTTTCAAAATACTGTATTGCAATGCAGGCGTAATAAATAAACCTATATATTTCAAAAGTACTTAAAAATGCAATCCAGTGTTGTTGAAAGCACCACTGCTATTTTGGTAACACAAACGTATGTGAAATACTTTAAGAATATATCTTATTATTCCACAGGACAGAAATGTGCTATGTTTGGAAATTATTTAGCTTTCATCCCATTAACACATTGCTCTCACGTAGCACTGTAGTTTCTGGATTGCAGCATTAAGAGTTAATAATATAAGAATCAATTGTTACCACAATTTCAACATGCCTAAAGGCCTACCCTTAAATTTTAATACATATAAGAATAGATATACATTAAGCTATTTTATACATTTCTGGTAACATAAACATATAACTATCATTTTATATCTATCTTTGAAGAAAATGTATTTTTAAAGGCATGAGGTTAAGATAAATTATATCAATCATGAAATTTGCAATATAAATGTTTCTGACTAACATACAGAGTTAACAAACACGCTGCGTATTAATTCATCACCTGACTACAAAAAAAAGACGTTTAATGTACAAAGTTTACAAGTTTTTTGTATTGGCATTGTTATTTTGGGCCTTGTGGCACAGACTGTAAGGCAGTCAAATCCTATGCACATATACTGCATATCCCTGCTTGGAAACTCTTTATTGGTCTGTTGTTTTCATTGTTGCTCCTTTTTTTGTTTTCTGGTCTTTTCTCTCAGTACTTTCATGTTGTATAATGCAAAAGGCTGAATGCCACCCTCTTCTGAAAAAACAGAAGAGTCAGCAGGTTGAATAAAAAAAAGTTGCCTTCCAATAAGAAAGCCATGTCAAATGTTTTTTTTGTACATTAGAAGAATATCTGACAACTAATCAACTTACTCTTTCTCACATTTAAAAAGCACATGCAGAACTTTTGCACACCTATGCTTCAGAAACATTAAACAACAGATGAGTAATTCACTACTTGCTATTATATGATTTGTTTCCAGTTGCACATAATGTTTATAATCATAGTTATTAAAAAATGTATTCATACAGCACTTTTCAAATCAATGATACAAACTGCTGTACAACAAAACATTAAAAGGGAATTCATGATTTATTTTTTCTTTTTAAATGTCCAGGTCGATTCATTACTTTTGAAGCTTGGTTGGTTTAGATTGGCTTTAAACTAAACTGTCTCTCAAACATTCCTTAGGAACTGTAAACTAAAGATGAGCTGGAGCCCTGATGTTGCTTCTAGAGGATCTAATCATCCTTCAGATATTTTTGATCACCTTTCTTAAAGACCATGTTAAATAGATTTTTATATATATAAAAATCTATTTAACATTGTCTTTAAGGAGATATATATATATATATATATATATATATATATATATATATATATATTACATTATATTATAAATATATTATATATATATATATATATATATATCTATATATATATATATATGGGGGGGGGGGGGGGGCTCTGCTAGACTACTTACTTTTTGGTATCTGTACTTTTCTCTTTTTGTTTTCACTACAGATAGTACCCCCTCCATGTAGGCGGGATTCTCTGCTGATCGCCCCAGTGCCACCAATGAAACTGCGTAACATCCTCTTTAACACGACCTTGCTTCTGGACTGCCTTTTTTTTTTTTTTTTCTGGGTCAAGTGGAAAAAATGCTGTTGCTATTGACAGTAGATTGGCAATTTAAAAATCAGGGGTTTGTGCAGGATGTCCTGTGTCTCGCTAGTGACGGTTCTCTCTGACCATAGTGGTCTGCAGCACCAAAAAAATAGTACCAGATACTATCCACTACCTTTGCAAATGGAAAACCCAAATAGAGGGTGTGGAGCCATACCATGCAGTGGAAAAATGGCATTAGAGGTTTGTACTGTAAGAGACAGATTATAAAAATGATCAAAATCAAAGCAGCTGAGATTCGCCGAGATATCCAGGCTCTTAGATACCATTAACACCTGGAATTAACATGTGATCTGTAGCAGTAGCTAGTGAGTCTTACGTGCAAAAAGTAAATTAATAACACTCGTTCATGACATGTCTTAGCGTACCAGGTGCAAATGCCAAGGCCCATGGATGTGATGCCATTATCCAGACAATGTATCCTGATAGAGATCACACGGTTATACCAGGTGTAAATAGAACCTTATGCTCGACCCTACATTTCTCATAATCAACCAATAGCATCTTTTTATCCCTCCCTGGTTAATGCCCATGTCTGTCAAATTCCCGCCCCCCCCCCCCATGTTTGTGACGCAGACTCTGTGTTATAAATTTACCATAGTACAAGTACTGTACTGCATAAAATCGGTAGAGTTCCCCTTTAAATTCAATGTTTGCTTACATAAGATTTTTCTTTCATGTCAGGTCTTTTTAAAAGTACTTTGTATCACCGTTTTGAAATGTCATACAGTATATTCTTTATTATGATTAATATTATTATTACAAAGTGAACAAAACACATTATGATGTCAGATTACTTATGTGAAGTATTTAAAGTAGTTTTAAGAAATACTTCTTCTATACACTGAAAGTCAATAGACTGTTGTGGCTTTACACTGAGTGCCAAAGGAAAATCAACTGACGAGAAGGTTAAGATTGTATTTAAAGCAGTTAGTTGATTGTAAGATTTGTTTGGCATTTATTCAGATGGGATGGCTGTACTATAAAGGATGCAAAAATCATAATGATAACCAACTTTTGTAAGTAAAAATTCCTTTGCAAAGAGAATATGTTACTAAATGATTCATTCAGAATCAAATAGTAATATGGGTCTTTGCTTGGGCTTTGCATCCGAGGATCATAGATGGTCACTGATTAACAACACGCTTGTTGCTTGTCAAAGGCGTCACCATGAGGGGATATTGTGCTTGTAAAAGCCTTTTCTACATTTTGTCTGCAGCCGCTTAAGTGAGAAGCGATTGTGCTGCTTGTTGTGGGGGAAACTCATGAATCCATCGTCATGCCCAGTGTTTAAACACGTCTTCTCACTTCTTCCTATTAAATAAAGAAACTCATTAGGTTCAGTATTGCCATTGTTGTGGCATTGGCTTACATTTCAGTCAGAATGTGCAGACGATTCACTGCACACATTGGTCCTCACGCTAAACTGATTGTCAAGTTCTGGTACAGGCAAAGTTTAAATATGTGCAAAGTTTCTTTTAAGAAAGTTGTGAGATAAAGCCTCCAGTGGTCCTGCTGGATCCACTGCACAGCTTCTCTTCATGGGTTTTGTAGTATCTGAATCAGTCTTCTTACACGCGAGTGACCATCATGAACTCTGGTCACTTTGGAATTGACAGTCAGGATCCGGGGTGGCCATAGCCCTGGTTGAAAGACTGAAGGGAGAGAAAACAGATGAAATGACATTTGGTCTCCATTTCCAGCTTCATAAGGGTGCAAATGTAAAGGAAAAATAGGCTTATTTTCTCTTAAAAATACTACTCTAATGTCTGTAACGGTAAACATGTAGCATACCTTAGCATAACAACTGGACACAAGGGAAAACAGGTTAGCCTCACTCTGTCCAAAAGCAACACAATCTGCCAACCAACCATTTTACAAGGTGCTATGTGCTGAAGTATTTCTTGGCCGGGAGCAACCAGCTGGGACTCCAGGCAGTTACTTCTCCTGGCCAAGAAGTAGTCCAGCAAATAACCCCTGTAAAACAGAAAATAGAAATTTATACACTTTAGTTATTTTACTTAACCTTTACACCCACGTTTGGACAGAGCCAGAGTAGCTGCTTCTCTGTTTCCATTGTTTGTGCTAAGCTACCCAGCTGCTGGTTCCAGGGGATTTAAAGGGGACATACTTGATATTCAGAAAGAAATTGGTCTAGAATTTCCTTCACAAGGCTCTTACAGACGGTTCCCCAACTTGCCAAATACCAACATTTATTCATGGCCCTCTGCATTTGATACCGATGCAAAAGGCACTGACATGCACTCACATGCTTTAACATGCACTTGCAGATCAACCGGCTATCAAAAAAAGAAACAGAGAAGCTCAGATCACAGCACAAACAGAGGGGGTGTGACTCCATTATCTGCTCAGGAAACCATTACTCCACTACTTCTCTACATAGATTCGTTTGCAACTATATTCATGTTCTGTATAACAAGTACAGACCCTTCAACGTACAAACACGTATCGATCTTCACATCTAACTCACGGCTAAAAAAGAAAATTAGACGTATTTCCCAAAATTCTGAACTATTCCTTAGAATCTTAATTCTAATTTTTCTGTCTATGGGAAAGAATTGTTCACACTCACATACAGTGATTAACACAACTCTCCCAAAAACAAAAACGGAAACATTTAATATCATGAGTGTTGTTTTTTATAGCTATGAAGTTTGAGCCAAAAAGGACGGCTTGCAAAATAATCCTTAACTACACTCTAAACTGGGCTGTTGAGTGTATACGTCTATTCTAATTACACACTCATTTGTTTAAGTAATCTGTTGTAAAAACAATTACAATCTCTCAGCAGATGCAGTGGAGAAACACTTCTATATATGGTCTGTTTTCAGGAGGCAATTTAATCTATTTGCTCTTGATATTGAGCGCTGAAAGAAGGTGACAGTGAATTTCAATAACAGCAAATGTTTCTCCTAAGTTATTTCCTCTTCACCTGCGTCACAATCCAGCCCACATGGTGCATTCACAACGCTGAGCCCTGCAGAATTACTGTGATGCAGCTGATGAGTCACACAGTCAAGGTTTTCTAATGATGGATGCATTCTGTGATACAATAATCATCTTTTTGTAAATAATATTCAGTTTCAGTGTTGAAGACTTGCTATTCTTTTACAAAACTAGATTAACCTCTGTACATAAAATTAAAATCAATTCAGCGCTTTATTTTTAGGAACAGCACTGTGTAGTCGCTCTCCTCTCAAGCGCATGGAGTAAAATGGTGAAATGTTCATTCAGATGTGACATAAACCTATTTTTGAAAGATGGGATAGGTGAAGAATATGACAGATGCAAACTTTTCCCCTGCATTGGCTTTGGCAAATGTGCTGATTGTGATATAAGAATGATGCAAGCTATTTTAGGACATGACTGGTTTAGCAAATAGGGATGATAAAAGATGTAGACACAGGCACAAACCTGGTCTGTGAGGATTCGAGGCTTAATATCAGGTATGGCACCCCCTCTCAGCTCATCTTCCACAGCCATGAGTCTGACAACAGGGAAATAGAAACAAACATACCGGTTGACAAAAATAGAATCAGGAAGCCGGTGTTCTTCAAATTTACTGTAGGATTATGTGGCCATATGATGATATTAAGGTCTTAACACATATCTAGGTGCCATCAGCTATCCTCAGAGCTTCCTGAGACTAAATCTAAAATGCCTTCAGAACAATTCAGGCAGTTTAAATTCAGCTGTTCAGATATAAAATAAAATTTTGGCAGGATAGTTTAGTGTGCACCCATCTGCTGTATCTGTATTCAGAGGAAATGTTTACTTTAAAGGTACTATGTGAAGTAATTTACATGTATTTATTGTTTTTGTCTTGCCAATATGTGAACAGATTGTAACGTAACTTAAAAACCTATAGTTGCCTGAAAAATCCAAATGATGTGACGTTTATGCACCCTCCTAAGTGCTTAGTCTCTCTTTAGCTTCCCTACATTGCCAACAGTGTGCTACACCAGCTAACATTAGCTCAGAAAAGGAGCCCAGTGGGAGACATTGGTAGCTCACGGGTTACAGTGTGTACCATTAAGGCTGAATCCTTACTGCAGCGGCCTGGATTCAAGTCTGTCCTTTGCTGCATGTCTCCACCTCTCTCTCCTCTACCTTTCATCTCTCTCACTATTAAATAAAGCAAAAATGCCTAAAAAGAAAGGAAATGGAGTCCGCTAACATTAACAAACATACCACAACAGTGCCCAAAACAAAGTCCATGTAAGCACAAAAAAATGGGTAAAGCCCATCTGGCCAAACAGGATGTAACCGTCGTCACAGGGAAAAACTACGGATAACATCAGCAGGGCATTCAATCGATCACTCGCGCCTATGAAGTGTAAACGTGAGTAACAGGATGCTGACTGCAGTTCACCTAACGACCACCGGTTTCATTAATAACAAGGATTTTCTGAAAATTACACAAACTACCTTTAACTCAAGGAGGCTTTCTACTAAATGAGATGAGATGTAACTCCAACTATGCAAAACTTTGGCTTTTGGAAAAATTAGTTAATTGTGGTACACTAGGCATTTCATTGGATAGAAATCCCACTTTGTTCCGTGAAACATTTCCTTCAAGTATACCTTGCATCTGTTTTTTGAAAAAAATAAAATGAAGTGTTTCATATTAAAAGTATGAGCCTAATGGGTATGATTTTTGGGATTAGTTGTGATATTTAAATGAGCTACATTTAAATGAATAGTTCCACATTTTAGGAAATATACTTATTTGCCTTCTCTGAGATTTGGATGAGAAGGTCGATCCCACTCTTATGTCTGTCCATCAAAGGTACCCTTTGGAGTTTTGGACTGCTACTGGGACTATGGAGAAATGTGTTGATGAGTAGGTCCATTTCGTGTTGTACAGGGTTAGGGTTTTAGAAAAATCTGCAAAAAAAATGTGAATTAATGTGTGTTTCCATCTACCACTGTGCGAATATTAGGAGTTGGGTTCATTAAGACGACTTTTGAAAGAGCGCCAGTCAAAACTCAAACGGAAATGGAAAACAATGTAAGAAAACATGATGTAAATATGGCATTTATGCTTTTTTATGTATTATTTTAAGATACTTTCTCATCATTGCTCCACACAGATCTGATGTTTTGGTCTGCCGCCATTTTTTATCTTTTCAGTCGACGCTTGAGTTAAATGCTTCATGTATGTCATTGATTTATGGGCCAAGTCATTTTCCATTAGACTTTGTTGCACTTTGCTTTGATTGATAAACCAACTTGTCTGCCGCAGCCAAGTGGTAAACTGTATTTTTTGTGATATTTCATTTTTTCCATTTGTTCTGCATTTCCACTCAGGTTTTTTTATGCACAAATTGAATAAGTGCATATGAACGGACATACTGATGCACAGAAATGCGTGGACTTAGATAACACAATACAAATTGTTAAGTCAATATAAACTCCACAGGGTACTTTATGTCTGGAGATGATGATAAGCTTACCTTAACAAAAAAACTACCAGCACCTCTAAAGCTCACAAATGAACATGTTGTACCTCATTTCTTTAATCCAAATAAAAACAGAATTGTAAAAACTATTTGTAGCTTTAAGGTTAAGGAGTCAGCTTTTCTGATTGTGTCCAAATTAAAAACAGTTTGCTCTAGCTTCCGGTTTTATACTAAGCTATGCTAATTGCCTCCTGTCTCCAGCACAGATATGAGAGTGGTATCTTTTCATTTAACTCCCAGCAAGAAAGCAAAATTGGGTATTTCGCAAAATGTTGAACTATATCTTTAAAAATGGACAGATATCACATCATGCAAGTTGCATTACTAATATAGTTTGTTAATCATATGTTTTGATGGCCTTAAAGTTTAGGAAAGACTGGCGCTTAATACTTCTTCCTTCACAAAGCCCAGATGTGTTTGTCTGAATACACATACAGCAGACCAAAAACATTTCTTTAAATGAGCAATTTATAAAACCTCACCCCTTTTAACCACCTTTACTTGTATACAACTATTCTATTCAAATTGTATAACTTACTACACATTAACTTGTTTTCTGATTATAATTTATTAACTTTGTAGAAATATATGTCTGACTTAATTGTTTGGCATTGAGAAAGCCAAGCAGTAACTGGCAGCTCTACTTCAACTTGTATACCAATCACCTGTTGATGATGCCTTTAATTTGTGAGTCCTTTTCAACTTGCTGCTGCTTTAGACGGCGCTCACTGTCTTCCAGGCGGTTCTGATACTGCATTAGGATCTTGCTTGTCTGCTGTTCCTGCGACACAAGTCTCTGCTCATATTCTTCAAGCTTGCGATGAGACATCTTCAGCCGTTCCTTCAAGGAATATATCTCTTCTTCGTACTCTTTTACCTGAAATAAAAATACAGTCACTTCACCATTGTCTTCACCAGTGATGGAGTATAACTAAGTACAAATTTGACGTCCATGTACATTACTTGAGTCTTTTTTTCATGCCACTTTCTACTTCTACTCTACTATATAATAATCTGACAGCTTTAGTTACTAGTCACTTTACAAATTAAGATTTTTGCACTTAAAACACATGTAGTTTATAAAATACATGTTTTATTATAAATTAAACTACTTAACAATATAATGGCCTACAAGTACAATTGAAATTATTAAAAGCACAAGTGTTTTTTACAGTGTGGTATTGGTCCCTGGTATTCAGCAATATTCTTGAATGACGAGGGATTTTATCAATATTAGCCGCTTTCCGACCAGGTAGTTACAGGAACGTAGTTATCGGAATAGTACACTACCGGTTTTGCCGTTTGAATTTGCACTGGCCAAGTAGGCATAGGAACTGGTAGGAGGGGTAAGGGAGTGACGCAAGCACAGCAACGATCTTTATAGCGTTAAAATCAGAAAACAAATACATCAAAAAAATGTATGAACTAAATGTAATGTATATAGCCTATGTCATAATTTAACCAAGTCTCCCGAAGAGAAACGGGAAACGGGTATATTTGTGTGTGCGTGT
>NC_045746.1:487772-498234 GCF_008692095.1 Etheostoma spectabile
GTGTGTGTGTGTGTGTGTGTGTGTGTGTGTGTGTGTGTGTGTGTGAGCGAGCCTCAGTCACTCGCACGCACGCACTCACACACACACAGCGAGCGACGACCGGCCAGCTTGTGGAGTTTAACTTCGAAAAGACAGTTAACCACAGGGTCCCGTTGATCTTATAATGGACATGTGTTGTGATATTTAACCAAATGCTCCGTCTACGGCAAAATAAAAGCCTCTCATGTACGAGAGAGGTCTGAGAGACCTCCAACTTACAGCGGGGTCTCCGAGCATGACTGGCCAAGCGACTAGCTAGCAGCCCCAGCAGGCGCTAGCTGGCTGTAAATTTGGAAACAATGTTCGCAATACTGTCTATATTCAAGATCTAAACAATTAATTTCTCGCCTGAAACGTTCTCTGAAGTGAATTTAGTGATGAATAAGAAAATTGACTCTTGTTGACCTAGGTTCCTATGCGGAAAAGGGAACAGCAAAAAGAAACTGTAGGAGCTGAAAGAGTTACAAGAACTGTGGTCAGAGGAACTTAAAAATCCCCAAATTGGTCCAGTCGGAACGCAAGGAAAAAAATAGCTATAGACACTGCTCTGTAGTACAGCTCTCATTATGCTATGCTGCATGTGGGAAAGACTAGAAAAAGCTGCAATGAAACTGTGGCCAGCAAGCACTACATGGACATGGGATTCTAATACAGGCAGTAGTGTGGGAGTTGTTCATCATACAAAATGCACTACAGCCACCATTATGCGACTCATGTATTATTCTGTTATAGCTCTAATTTATAGTTGTACTATGGCAGAACAGGTAGAAACAGTTTCACCTCAGTGTAGGTGATGCACATGTAGAAATTGTGATTAGAAAAAGCTTCTAAAAAAAAACCTTCTAACCATGTTTGGGGGAAAAAATCAACTGACCAAATGGAGACTTTTTTCTGACACTATTTGGCCAAAAAGAGCTTTGCTTTTTAAAGAGTTTGCTTTTTAAGAAATAAATAAATAAAGAAGTGCTGACCCTCTCTAATCGTGACTCATCCATGCTCTTGGAGTACTCTTTCAGCTGACCCTCACGGTCTGGCCGCAGGCTTTCAATGTCAGCAGAGAGATGTGGCATGTTGGACACCCAGGCGACTGTCCGTTCATTGAGGGCCGGGGTGCTCAGGGTCGATGGAGACCCCTGAAAAAACAACAACAACAATAACAACAACACAGGTGAGTCATGGTTTAAATTCATGTGTTCATATTAGAAATACCTTGAAAACATAGCCAAATTCTTGCATGCTGCATAAAATAAGACACAAAAACTCTGACAAGCTTTAACTTAAGAGACAGTAGTTAGATTGACCTGTTTATTGCCTGGTTTGAGCAAATGCTGCTGTGGAGGCTGCAGTTGTGTCGGTTGAGACTTCTTGGTGCTTTTTGTGGGCGTGTCTGTTGACTCTTCTGCAGCTGCCTGCGGGCCCGGATTCTCTTTTGCGGAGCTTGTCTGGTACGGGAGTCCAGGAGCTGGACTGTCTGTCACAGACAGCTGGGATTCCTGTTGTTGCTGCTGAAGATGCTGTTGATGTTGCTGCTGTTGGTGTTGCTGCTGTTGGTGTTGCTGCTGTTGCTGTTGGTGTTGCTGCTGTTGTTGTTGGTGTTGCTGATGTTGCTGCTGCTGATGTTGCTGATGTTGCTGCTGTTGGAGTTGTTGTTGTTGTTGTTGTTGTTGTTGTTGTTGTTGTTGCTGCTGATGTTGTGACGGCTGCTGAGAATGGCGCGATTTTGGCTGACTGCCGCTGAAGTTTGTGTCAGAAGAGTCGAGGAGGAGGTTCCTGCTCTGTGGGCGAACCTTTGGTGGTGTGGCAGTGGCTGGAGTGTTAATGGATCGCTGTGACTTTAGATGTTGTGGATGAGCCATGGATGACTGGCGGCTTGGGTGCACTGTAGTAGGTGGTGTGGCCAAGGAGGCAGGGGTGCCTGTCCCAGTGGTTGTCTGAGATACAACTCCCATCAGGTGCTGTTGCTGGAGAGACTCCTGAGAGGACAGATTAAGGTGAGAGAAAAAAATGAAATTGTTAAAAAGAAATTGTGTAAAGCAAAAAGGAAGAAGAAAAAAATCTTACTTTGATGCCCCCCAGTGGTGAAATCCCCAAAAAAACATAAAGCCAAGCATAGTGCACATTAGTGAAGACGCAATAAGTACAAAAATAACCGAAGAATACAAGCAGTTGGAGCAGACATCAGGTTTTCTGGGTTTGTTCAAAATATGTGATGTAACTAAAACTGAATGATGATGTTTTCAGAGAAGCATACCTGTCTGGATGGTCAGAAATGTATTTTGGCCCTAAACCATTTAGTTAGAATGCATGAATACATGTATAGCTTGCTGTTTAGCTGTATAGATAGATCTTCAGTCTCATCTTCAGTACACAGCAGGTTAAAGTGTGCATAATATAATGATATGTGCAGTATCAACAGTTATGACACGCTTTTCTGCCCTGTTGAAACAAGGACACAGTACAATTGATGTCGAGTTCAGCAGACTAGTGAATGATCCTACTTTAGTGTGTTGTCTGTAGCATAGCAAGTGTCCCTCAAAAGTGCCCTTACATTACTGTTAGATTTGCATATTCTACTGCTCATGAGAGGGTCACTCCTATTTTATTTGGAACACAGTAAAAACAAAATTATAAGCAGGATCTAATAAACTGCAAGGGCGAATCTGAATTCATGCAGATATATTTGTTGCTCAACCAAGGTGTTGGGCAATTTGGCTTGAAACGGAAAAAAAACAATCCAGGTATTTTTAAGAAATCAAAAAAAGTTGAAGTAGAAACAAATGAGGGGCGTAAGCCAGGTGATCCACTGATATGTACAGCATAAAAAGAAGAGGTATGTGCAGTTTCAAGCTTTGGGTTTTACTCAACAGAAGCACCTTATGATTTCAAAGTTAAACGTTTTTTCCCCAGAGTAATTCTTATGTGAGGGATATTCATTCTAATCTACTGTGTATACTGTGAAAGGTGGGACAGCCAGGCAACAGCAATGGCAATGTTAAAATTGTGAGTTTATGGACAAGCTAACAAGTTCTCCACTTAGTGGTGCTCTTTGAAACACAAAGCCATTCTGGATTTTCAGCTACAGTTCAGTATGTAGACCAATCTCTGTCCCAATGGAAATGGTCTCTTCTTGGTCATCCACTCATCAACAGACTGAGAAATGTTCTGTGGCTGCAAGTTAAGGTTTACAATCTATAATTTCAGTCACCTCAGTTGTGGAAGGTTCAAGTGCAAAATTACATTGCACTGTCCACCGCTTTTAGCAGAACCCTAAATTATGGATTCCTACAGTATAGAGTGGTGTTGCATCCATACATATAATTGTAGACACCAAATAGTTAATAGTTGAGATATAGTTGAGATATAAGATTTGCAGATATTTGTGAAGCAAAGGTCTTGTTGCATATCATTACATGTGAAGATAAGTTAGAGATTCCTACCTGCACCTGCAGTGACAGCTGGTGCCAAGCGTAGTCATTGCTCTGATTCTGCCGGGTGAAATCATCACTGTAACTGTGTGAGTGGACAATGCTGGGCTGCACCAGACTGCTTTGTGACCGCAGGGCGGACAAGTCTTCGCTGCGAGAGAATGCACTGTTGCCAAAGGCCGGTGCATAGTCGTGGTGGCCATTCTCGGGCTCGGGGGCGAGGAGGAGAGGAGGGGGATGAGGCTGAGATTGAGACTGAGCTGGGGAGTTTTGGGCGGCCAGATGGAATAGCGGGTTCTGGAAAGACAAGGGGAAGTGCATGGCCGCTGCTGCCTGCTGCTGCTGCTGAGAGATGGATTCGGTGGGCCCCCCTATGTGGCCCATCTGGCTCAGCCTCAAACCTGAGCCAGCGGAACCTGCTGGCAAATGCCCTCCCATACGAAGAGGACCACAGAGGTTCCCAAAGCTGTGGCCCAGGCCGGCGATGGAGGCTTGAGAGGAGGTGAGCATGTCTCCCACAGAGTTCAGGTTGGAAATGCTGTTCATTCGGGAGTCCTGAAGATCCATCATGGACACACTTTTGTTCACACTATGGACCTGAGAGAAACAATAGAAACATTTATTGTAGCAGGATTTTGTTATATACAAAACATTGAACGTGACAGAAAATACAGATGCATTTTATTTAGTGTGCAGGAAATGTGTTATTTTAGTTTTAAATGTATTTATTTTTATTGATGCATTTCGACAGCTAAATGCATTTATACAGTTAGGCTAGACCCATGTTTAACTCTTCTGTTTTTTTTGTTATACAATTTTAGATTTTTTATTGCCTTGTTTTTCTTTTTGTCCCTCCCCTCTTCCAGTTCCGCCTCAAGATCCATGTCTTCATCGCTGCCTATCTGTAGCCCCATGCCCTCTCCCTTTTCATCTGTGCCTGAATCTTGTTTTGTGTTGTTTTGTTTTGTTTAGCTTTGTTTTTGTTTTCTACCTTGCCCTGGAAAGCAAATTTGGGTCCTTGAAAAGCGCCATAAAATTATTATTATTTTCTGTCTCATCTTGTTGTTGAAAAGTGCTCTACAAATAAACCTGCCTTTCTGAATCTTTTACTTAATAACTACTTCATTTGTCTTAGGTTTATAAAATCCGCACACCAAAGTAATGTCAGAGTTATACCATGTTGTATTATTTTGTAAGGGGAAAATGCTAGCAATTTTTGATGTTATATTATAACATAATTATGTTCTGATACTTGCAGAGAATGCTTAAAAAGCTGCAGAATTACGAGACATAAATCAGCAAACAGAATCAGATAATTTGACATTGTACCTTTGGATCTGGTTCAGTGATGTCCGAGCTACTTGTGCAGTATGCAGGACTGGATCGAGCCAACGGTGGACGGGTCACGTAGAATACTTCCCTCGACGAGCGGAGGTCTCGTTCTGCATGACGCCTCATGTTCAGATTGGATGAGAGGGATTCTACAGCCGAGATTCCAGTCGTAGGGGATGGGAGGCGAGAGATGTCTATTGAACTGCAGATACACAATAAAAAACAAATGTTACAATTTGCTTTCATGGGTTTATTAACACTGTCTCATAAATATTGTATGCTCTATTTTGCATTATCCCTATAGTTTTAAATAACGTGGGCCATATGGAGAGATATAAAAGTGTACGCCCAGCTGCTCCCAAACCTTTGATTAACCCTTTAATAATTATGCAATATCTCCTTGCAGTCCCTCATCATTGCAAGTTGTGAGCAGTGTTTTTTTAGAATAATTTTCAGAGGCCTGAAAGGAGATGAGACTGCCTACAGGGAGGAAGTACAGAGACTGAACAGAACAGTGCACAAAGAACAACTTGGCACTTAACACCAAAAAAAACTAAACAAAACTGAATATTGACTTCAGGGAGAAACAGGTTGATCTCCAGCCACTCTACATTAAAGGGGATTGAGTGGAAAGAGCATCTAGTGTTAGGTTTTTTTGGCACAGAAGATCTCACATGGACAATAAACACACACTCAGTAGTTAAAAAAGCACAAACTCGACTCAACTTCCTGAGAACACTCAGGCAGAGAAATCTGTCACAAGACCATCTGGTGTCTTTCTGCAGTTGTTCAACTGAGAGGGTCCTGACCTATGGGAAACATTTATGGTATAGCAACAGCTCTGCAGAAGACAAAAAGACTCTGCTAACAGTCATAAAAACTGAAGAGAAATTACCAACACTCATTTGCCTACTTTAGAAGACATCTATACCTCCTGAAGCCCACGGAAGGCATGCACAATCACAAAGGCCTTACATCACCAAGCACATGAACTGTTTGAACTCCTCCCCTCTGGGAAGAGATACGTACAGGTCCATCAGAGCACGGACCACAAGACTCACAAACAGCTATAACCTTGAAGCCATCACCACACTGAACTCTGCACTGAAAACACAGACCTTTTAGACCAAACTGTGCAATAGGAATTTTTCTTGCAGTTATTTTTTATTTATTATTACAAATCCTTTTTACTCTTTTAACCTTTTAACATGCATTTGTTGAAATTGCGTATGCAAGTTGCCTGTGTTTCAATGTGAGATATTTTGAATAGGTATATTGAATGTATGGTGCACCTGAATCTCATTGTATGTAAATGCAATGACAATTAAATGAATAGTATCTTATCAAGCAGCATTTTGCAAAGAAACAGATTTATTTAAGTCATTTATCAGAATTTGTTATCTTCTCTTTTCCCAACTATCTTGCAACTCACTAGATTTATATTGTGACACATAGGAGTTCTCCCGCCCATGACACACCTACTTTAGCTTGTTAATTGTAAACTGAATTGCAGACAAAATTTAAAAAAAAAGGTAAGTTTGGTATAAAATTAAATTATAAAGATGAATTAATAATTTGAAAAACAGTGGTAGCACCATTCGTTTGCTATTCTCATTGCATAATGAAACATGTGAAGAAACCATCAACAATTTGTATTCACAGTAAAGCGTTTCGGATCATATGCACCTGTCTATGTGTTTTAATGGTCTGCAAGGACTACACCACTTTCATTATGCCATTGTTGCATAAGAGCATTTGGAAATCCAGTAAGGAAAAAGCATAACCTCCATCCAGTCGGTTGCCTGATGGCTGTGGGGTTAGAGCTACAAGGAGTGGCTTGGTGTGTTTTTCAGATGTTTGATCACCGTCCTTCTCTGTCCTTCTCATTCAATTACATGTTTACTGCTGCAGATTATGTTACAACAGACTAGTGCTGGGTATGATAGTAAACACGAAATAGCTGCAGTGGAGTCCTTTGAGATTACTTACTGTTTTTCTCTTACTTAAAGAGTTATTATTTAAACATTTATGCTGTAATGAGAGCAACGGTCTCTTGACAATAGGAGAGTGCCGACATGAATTAAAACACAGGAAAGAGGTTTGGGTAGGAGAGTCTGGGAACAGATGGTGCTGGCAATTATCAATTGATAAACTACTTAAAAAGCCTGAAGAGGTGCATTAGCATTAGCAATATGGGCTCTTAGAAATATGCCAGTGTTTTGTTTTGAGCTACTTAATTTTCATTTATTGTGTATTCTCTGCCTTTTTATTTCGTACTGTTAAATACACCCTTGTTAAACTGTAATTCCTCTGTTTATGTGCACATTTGTAATTATGACCATTCACATTGTTTTGATAAAGTCACAGCACGGATCAATCATCTGTTCACTGGGTGGTGACGGCGCAGTGGATCTGACACATGCCTTTGGTGTGGGAGATCTGGGATAAAAGCGTCAAATGTTCAAATGTAAAAGCATAACCCATCTCGGCGCAGTCCTCTTTAAGGACATGCAAATCCAATTTCACATGAAGAAGTGATAACAACAAAAATTCACTACAAAGAAAACCATGAGAGGATACCTGTTTAAGTCACGCATCATAAGGCTTTGGAAGTCAGAGGACATGAGACGATTGAAAGATGGTCGCGAGAAGAGTCTGTCCTTCGGTCGGTCCGGCTGGTGATTTGTAGGCATGTGGAGCTGCGGGTTCCTCAGGGCAACGCTGATGTCATTCAGCAGCCGTGGTAGGGGTCCGAGTTTGAGAATAGCATCCTACAACATAGAAAGGTTCATTCATTTTATTATTCATTCACATTATTCAGTGTTTTCTGCAGCCCAGTAGAAAACGTTCCCCGGCTCAGTACTTGTCCGTGCCCCGGGGATTGGAAACCTCTGCTTTATACAGTATGATTCACTTATTCCTTCATAAAAGTCAAATATCATTCAGAAGAATTAGGGAACACATTAAACACATAATATAGCAATTCAAAAGCACATAATGTTCAATTCAATTTAAAGACAATTTAGGGCCAAGCATGAAATATGTATAACTTTCATTATGTTACAACTACAATACAATATCAATATATTCACAGTGTAAACCCTAGAGATAAATATTAAAATACTTATTCCACCTCAGTTTTACTAGAGTTCAAATAACATTCATCCTGTGTTAGTTAGAAAACTGCAGAACCTCATTATCCAACTTTCCTCTCTCTACATTCTTCAGTTAGAGAAAGAAATCAAATGAAAATGTTACATTTAATTTTCCAATGTGTTATTATACCTACCTTGCTAAGCTGGCCCATGACTTCCCACAGCAAGCTGTGGAGCATGGACAATTCTCTACCGAGATCAATGTAGCCCTCAAACCCTCCAGCGTTTCCTCCGGCGTCCATGTTGGAGATCTCATAGAGAAACTGCTGCATGGAGCCCCACTCCATCTCCAGGAACTCGTTCATGAAATACATGTATTCCTCCTTAGGTCCAAATCTGCAGAGACAATATTGACAGGATACATGAAGGCAGAGAAGAAGATGGAAACATGCTGTATAGTGCACCGTGGAAGTGGAAAGATCTTATATTTACAGTTCAGGAGTCTGTAGGAGTTGAGTTAAATTTAATCTCATACATTGGAAATTAAAAAGTATGTGGCCAGTGATTGTTCTGTACTTTTGATGTCCTGCACATACATGTTCATTATGTAAAACAGTATTAAATACCTATATACTTTATATGCCTTCACCATCCTGGGAAGAAAATCCTCACCATTGCGAGCTGCCCACTTTGAGCTTCATTTTGGCTCTTCAGAAACCTCTGGGTGACATCACGGAGACCACGTCCATATTTTATACAGTCTTTGGCTTAAACTTATAACCAGGAAACTCCAAAAACCAGATCATAACTGAGGTACTAATGTGCATGTGAACACATGCATAAGTATTTGGACATGTGAAAAGAGGTGGGCGAATACAGTATGAGGGGGAGATTGAAAACCCTGTACTTTTTAAAAGTTTTTCAGATGCTTTTTCAGTTAATCATTAAGTCTATAAAATGTCCGAAAAGTTGAACGTTCCCAAGAACAAACCCGAGAAGATGTTGTCAAATTCCAAAAAATATTCCAAACATATTTAACATGTAGTGGTCTAAACAGAGAGAGAGAGTTTATTCATAATTTCTTTTGATTGTTATAAATGATAAATAAAATTGTTGATTCATTTTCTGTCGACCAACTGTTTTAATGTTTTAACACTATAAGGGACCTTGAGTAAGTATTTAATCAAAACAACATATGCCTAAGATAATGATGACCTATGTTACATGGCTAATTTTTTCGGATATATATTTCTGATCATTTGTATCCAATGTCAATGAAATGTATAGTCCAATAAATTACCACCAAACGTTCTGTCTCAATTATACAGAAGGTGCATATTTAAGCAAATAGAATTGTGTTAATATTTAAGAAAATATCAGTAAAGGGTACAAAGTGAAGGTAAGAGCTGAAAAGCCCTGGAAATAGCTGTGGGTGAGTAACAGTTAATACCCTCCCAGTGAAAACTGCA
The DNA here is from genome assembly GCF_008692095.1 of Etheostoma spectabile. Taxonomy (NCBI): domain Eukaryota; kingdom Metazoa; phylum Chordata; class Actinopteri; order Perciformes; family Percidae; genus Etheostoma; species Etheostoma spectabile. The sequence continues at coordinate 497,133 of NC_045746.1, forward strand.
AGCCTCTATTGATGTCATGTTACTCTGCAACATGCATCCCTCCTTACAGAAGTGTCTAAAAATGATATCTACAAATGAACGGAATTAAATTAACATTAGTGTGAGAGGACAGGTGCTGACAGGTACTCACTTGCTGAAGCTGGCCAGGTTCTGCATCACCTTGGCTATGAGCGTGAGTGTGCGGGACGTGCGCTCAGCGGGGTACTCCTGCATTAGGTTGAACAGGGAGGGGGACATGATGGCTGGGCACATGAAGCGAAGAAAAAGGGAGGAGCTGATGAGGCTGTCGGCGAGATCCTCTCTTCCACGCTCAGCACATCTGGCTCTCCACGAGGCAAAAACTTCCTTCAGCTCCCGGGGAAATATGCTAAAACACGAAAATGTTATTACCCCATTGTCAAGGAGAATGGCAAGATCAAATCCAGCAGCTTATCCACAGCCCTCAGGAACTCAGCAAGGTCAGGGGACTAAAATATATGGAGGATGGAGAATGTATTCATGATTACATAATGTTGATGATTTTACTGATTACATCACTGGATGGAAAACCATCTAATTATGAAATAATTAAAATGTTCAAATTCAGTTATTTTTGTTTCAATATAAAAGTTTGCATAAATAAAGCTTTCATATTGTTCACCACAAAGCCAAATGTTTTGTAAATTGAAAAGACCAAAATTGTAAATGCAAAGCTGAAATTTGAAACAGAATCCCTGGAAGAAAATGTTAATGTAACCAAAGAAAAAAAATCTATTTTGTCCTTGGAATTATGAAATCATTTTTAAAATAATTCTTTAATCACCCATCCCCAGGTCTTATAAGGGTTTTAATTCAAAAGATGTGCTCTAAGCAATGTTGGGTGACGTTACTTTCAACGTTTGAAATATTTTCAAAACTGAGACTAGCTCGCCCCTCCCTCCTCCTCATCCCGTCCCCTCTTGCTCCCTTTCGTGCTTCCGCGCACTAACCCCCCAACCCCTACCCCAAAATCCTTCTTGTCGGTTATTGTCTGGAACGCTGGAAGATTGTTTATGTTTCGTGGTGCAGGTAGTCCAGTTTGTTTTTGTTGCCGTTTGTAGAGCTAGCTGGCTACAGACACCAT
>NC_045746.1:498244-500999 GCF_008692095.1 Etheostoma spectabile
TTTCCAATATCTTGAGGGGACAGGTAGCTAGCAGATAGTGAGGAGATGTTTGCTGTATGTAACAAAAAATGGTTGGGACATTGCTTAGAGCACCTTTAATATTTGTATTATTTCAGCTGCAGATTTTGAGTTTCAAATTGTTTATTTTTTTAAGCTGACTTTTGTCTCTCTTCGGTGGGATCAGAAGAGATGGTGAAACTTTTGCTCGATCATGCTGCATTCAGGAAACGTGGGAGCGGTGAGACTCAGAATTTTCTACACCCCATCTTAAAAGTGATTGCCTTGAACCAAAATGGACGTCAGAAAGAGGCTACATTTACATTGCTACATTTTGGTTTAAAAACGAATATCTTTTGTTAAGTTTACACCTCACATTCACACTACTCTGGCATTTCAGAGGCCCTAAACCGGAGCAATTTGAAAACACTTTTTTTCCGTTTTGGACTGGAATCTCTGGGGTTGTGTTGAAGTCTCAACAACCACTTTGGCAACACCTGCACTGACGCCAATGTTTCATTACCTGATTAAGTCATGACGTCTAGTTCTTTGAGACTGAGCTACTAAAGTTACCATGGCAACTACAAGCAACATGCAGAGTATACATGCTGCCTCCTCCTGAAACACGTGCTGTCATCATTGCTTTGCACAATAAGGGCTTCACAGGCAAAGATATTGCTGTTAGTAAGATTGCACCTAAATCAACCATTTATCGGATAATCAAGAACTTCAAGGAGAGAGGTTCAGTTGTTGTGAAGAGGGCTTCAGGGCGTCTAAGAAAGTCCAGCAAGTGCCGTATATGGAGCCAGAGATACAGTTGTGGGCTGTTTTAGAAATCAATACAGATACCAAACCAGAACAGTTTATGCAGTTATCTGAAGGGTACAAATAGGGAAAACTAACCAGAGAGAGTTGATGATCTTGCAGAGTAACAGCTCACAACACATTCGTAGGTTGGCTTGATGGTCAGCGAGGACTGATGGCGGGACACGCATGGGATCCACCTCACAGTTTTCCTCAGACTCATATAAGGCTCGAATGAAGTCGCCTGTAAATTGTAGATCACACTGTCATTATGTTTCCCAAAATGCTTCATTATCCAAATGTTTAGCCCAAAACTGCTTTGACTGATGGAACAGGAGTACATAATAGTGAACAATGCATATGCTGTACCTCTTAAAACAAAGTACCTTACACCATGTAACATGATTATGAAAATAAATATGTAAGTATATTACCAACCCAAATAATGGCCATTTGGAGAAAGTCAATATTAAAAATAAAAAATATATACAGGATTTGTAATAAATCAGAAAAACGTGAAAAATGACTCATGTGCCTTTGTAATAATTACAGTATGCTGAATTGTGTGCATCAAGAAAAAAATCTTAGTTTATCAAACTAATCTTTCTATTTTCTTTCAATGTATGAGAGATTAAAAGAATCCATTAGCATTCGGAGGTGAGAGAAATGTTACCAAAGCCCAATTCCTATTTGTTGATTTAGTAAGGTGTTCATAATATAATGATGCTACCACAATGAATAAGTTATTTGGAAAAATGTGACAAAAGAATATCAAATAATCTTATACAATTACAACAATTTATAGTAATTTATTGTTAATGACATATGTTTAAGCTGAAATTTAGTCTGACACAGCTTCAAATACTCTTTTCAACTGATTACATACACAGTGATGTACAGTTGGGTTTATCTACAGCAGCCTCACCTATAGCATCCTTGAGGTATCTGTGACCTATCAGTTTGAGGTATTCTTCCACAGCCTTTGTAGCTAGCGTGTTCTCACGAAAGATCAAGTGCTCACGGTCCATGAACCGATCCACCTCACACATCGCCATGTCAGAAAGGAACTCCTAAATAGGGATTTAAATGGGTAAATCTTATTTTGATTTAAATTATTGCTTATTGCAATGAAAAACAAAAATCATACAGATAAAAGAAATGATTTACGGGAAAACAACGCGCAGGTTACATTTCAACCCTTGTCTACCTTTGTCTTTCCTGTGCTTTGCAGGATGTGCACCAGAGCGAACGCCACCTCCTCTTTGCTTTTCACACTCAACAGCGGCTCCAGAACTGCACACAGTGTTCGGTAGTTGTTAGTAATGTACTCAGCAAACTCCTTGTACAGCTCCATTGGAAGGATGTTCATTGTCTGGTAGCGAGACTTGACACGTAGGGAGGCGTTGATCACTTTGGTACTTCCAACACCTCCGCTTTTGGCCAAGACACTGGACTGTACCACTGGGTACCACTGCTCGACAAACTGCCGCCCAGTGATGCTGGAGATGGGGATGCTGACAAGGCCAAGATATGTGCTTTTCTCCTAGATTACCAAGCAAAACATTTATTTTAAATCAGTGCTTTCAAACGATTAAAATATTTAATCACAATTAATCGCATTAATGTCATAGTTAACATAATTAATCACACATTTTTATCTATTCTAAATGTCCCTTGATTTCTTTCTGTCCCTTTATCTTGGCCATCAAGTGGTATTTCAGACTGGAAGTGCTGCAATGATAGCTCAACAAAACACACAGATCACTTTAGTCTTTTCAATGGAACCAGTTGGCACCTTTTAAAAAGTAAACTTTCCATCCACAATCTTCTTGGCATTCATTTCGGCGTCTTGCACTCGCTATCCACTCAAAACGTTACGTTACTACTCTTTGTCCGGCTCGCAAGCCCAAATAAGTGTGTGCGGAGTGTCTGTTGTTTTGTTTCCGGTCTAGCT
>NC_045746.1:501009-512031 GCF_008692095.1 Etheostoma spectabile
TGGTGCTGTAGTTTTTCTAATGTTACTAGTTGTCGCAACAGCATGTGAAAAGAACTACAAAGTTTGCTAGGCCAAAAAGAACGTTGAAAATTGGCGGCGTTAAAAATGGGTTTGCGTTAACACCGTTAATAATGAAGACATTACCTTGCGTCTTTTTTTGTCAGTTTCCTTGTAGAGGTGCAAACGAAGGCTACGAATGGTAGGCAAGTTGTTAAATTCAAAATGCTCGCCCCAGAAGACGGTGTCGGTCCGGGGTTTGCTTGTGGTGCGCGCGTACAGCATGTCATCGAGACACAGCTCACAATAGTAGCGTTTCTTAGCCGGAAGGTCTCGAGCTTCAATGATCCACAACTTGAGCACATTGTCCACTCGTCTGCTGTTGTCCTGGAAGTAAAACAAGGAGTTCTGTTACTGCATTATAACAGTCCTTATTTACATCAGTCCTTAATATTACTACCTAGATCTTGCGATAAAATAATCTATTATATCTACCTTGTTAGGTTTAACAGCGCGTTGCAGATTTTCAATCCACTTGTCTCTCTCAGAAGCTGAACGGCAGGCAAAACATTTTGTCCCTGAATTGGTGGTCACCTGCAGATAAAACGTTTTGGTATATTTTATAATAGGTATAAGCACTCGTTTGTCCCTCTCGCTGTTAAGCTCATTAATGAGCAGCGATAAACGTATGACTATGAATTTTTTAATGTATATCTGTGAATGTGATGGATGAAAAGGATGAATGAAATTGTTTTTGTTTTGAAGTAGGGCTTTGATCTTATTTAGTATAGAAAATCGTAAATCTGAAATTTGCACAGGCCCTTGAGTAGCCCTTTTGTTGATATGTTTGTCTTTTAATTGTTTTTAACCCTGTGCTTGTCGTTGTGTCTGTAACTCTTACAGCAAAGTAAGTTACTCAATGTCCAAAACAAATTTCTCCTTAGGGAGACCAATAAAAGCACTCTGACTTTGACTTTGACTTTTATTGTAAAATATTTCTTTAACAAACTACTAATACAGATGTTAAATTAGTAATCGATAATGAAACAATTGAAAGAGTTTATTAAAAATACATTTCTAGGTGTTGTACTGCACCATAAACTCTGCCGGAAGCCACACATTAAATATCTGTGCATGAAGATGGCCTAAAGTTTTGGTATGTTGAGTTAAACTAGATACATCTTGAACCAAAATGCTTTACATACTCTGTACTGCACACTAATTTTACCATATGTTATATTGTGTGGAAGTTAGAATAATACATCACACAGGGTATTATGAGCACACTAATGCTCTGTTTTTGAATTCCTAATTGCTGAAATTTATGGACATTGTAACATTCAAAACTGCACTATTTATGTTTAAAGTTAAAGAAAATACTTTGCCTTGGAATATATGTGCAATGGAAAGAGACGGGGGATAATAATTATATGTATAAATATAATTTTGTTAATTTCTAAATGGTTGCGTTTAATTTTATGGTTTTAAAAAACATTGTTGATTGTTTGAGATAAATGAAAAAATGAAATGAAATGAACTAACAATTATTTTCAATATCAATTAATCTCTTGATTGTTTTTTCCCGATGATGTTTTACGCTTCTGCAACAACTCCACGCCGTAGCTACGCCGTTGTGACCCTTTCGAAGTTCTGTGTATGTGGGGTTGAACGCGTTTCTTTGCATTGCGGTGGATTTCTCCGCCAGAACGCTAGGGGGTGTGTGGTTCAAAATGTTACTGACATATAGACACTTTACAAACGGATCACCCCGTCATTGTAACCAAAATATGTCTGAGTTCATTCGCAAAGTTTATGTCAGTAAACTAACATGTTGCTACTTCCCACAATAGGTTGCTTGAAACACCGACTATCAACACACAGGACAGGTTGACCAATCCCTCGGAGAGGGGTTTGCGTCTATGCGGAGGGGTCTGTGGGGGTACGCTATTGATTTGACACAGAACCATAAAACAGCCTTTAATCTTTAAAATGTGCTATAGATTAGTTAAAGTCTTCAAATTGCTTGTTTTGTTTATAACTCAAAAATAATAAATTTGTGAAACAGCAAATTCTGAGGATTTGTTATTTTTACATACTAATACCATTTTAAAGAACTGAATTAAATTGGTTGGTTGGCTAAGAGAAAAATACAATTAGTATTAAAAATATGTCCATTAGAAGGCAGGTAAAGCCAAGGAGAATGAAACAGTTATAAAACACACCTCAAAGCAGTATTCTTGTCCTAAAATGCTAGAGTGGACAGGTTTGATTATGGCATCTTCATCCAAAACTAGGTCCAAAGCCTCTGCAGCACTGCTAGGAGAAAGCAGGGATTCATGGGAGTGGGATTCTTTGAAGCTCTGCATCAAGCGTGTCCTGGTGAGAGAAGAATTCAGAATTTAGACATGATCATATTATAATGATATTGTATTATATATATGGTCTAAATAAAATCCCAAAATAATTTTATATACCAAAACATGAGTCACTGCAGCTCAGAAATCCTCACTTCTGCAAGTGATTTTTGAGCTCTGATCCTTTTATAATGAGTTTATGGAAAAGCTAAGAATACCAGATTTTCAGTTCTGGTGTTTGCAGTTTGGTCTGTTGACTCGACTCATGTGAGTCATGTTGTTCGAGAAATTGGCCGGCAGTGTCTATGTTTGTGGTGTTGTCTGAAAAATGTAATTCTAATTGTTCTTTCCTACAACCGAAGGAATTAGAATTTAAAAATAATTTAAAAAAAAAATGCAAATGTAACATTGGCATTTCCTACTTTGTAATTGGGGGGCTAGTCTGCAGAAATACTGTAGTGCAGATAAAAGGCCACAATGGATTAGACCTGATCATTGGGTTACAGGAAAAAGAAAAGTTGCGTTGGAAAAGGAAGCAAATAGGTGAGCAATAGCTCCCTCTCAGGTGAATCAGGGTCAGTGGGCCAGTTGAAAAACAAAAATGTAGTGAGCAAAACACTTTGCTTTTCGAGTTAGATGAGAAGATTGATACCGTCTTTGCGGCGTTAGATGTGAAGCTAGAGTCAGCAAGTGACTAGCTTAGCTTAGCATAAAGGCTTGAAGCAGGGGGAGCTAGACTGGTTCTGTCCAAAAGGAATAAAAATATAATTTCTCAATTTGCCAAATTTAAATGTTTTTGAAACAATCCCAAATGTTGGGTACATCTGCACTAAGAAACTGGAGCTAGCATGCTGCATTATTAGCATTGCCTTTGAACACAAATGAAAAATATCTAGGAAAGAAAAAACAACAGCTTTGAAGAAACACCTGATAATTAAGCAGCAAATGAGGAGCACTACTTTAAGAAACAGTGCCATCGCAGAATGCAGAACATGAGAAAGGCTTTGGTAAACCGACTTGGCAGCAGAGGTAGAGCAGCTGCGTTGGAAAGCTAGAGTGTGAAGTTGGACGCACAGGATTTATAGCAAAGTCAACTTAACACTACTGAATGAATTAAGCGTGTGTGGGCATAACTCAAAGCAGGCTGTGAAGGCAGCTGTCTGAAGCAGCGGTGGGATCTGGTGAAGGCTGTGGTTAGAGGGGAAAGCATGCTGAGAAAGTAAGTTCCTTTAACTCAAACACCACAAAGCTACCTCCACCTTTAGTCCTGCCTCCACACAATAGATTTCTAATATACATTGTTTTAACATTTAACCTAGGTTTTTTACGTTTATGGTCAACCTGTATTTTACTAGAAAGTGTTTTACATCCTGTGCTTAACAAAACATTCCACATCTCTGAGCATCGGGCATCCACAACTGCCCGGAAATTGTGTATTAAGCATCGCCTGTGGCGGGAGGATAGTGTACTGTCAGTGTTAGGTTTTGTTCTTTCTGCATTTTTATATCTTCCGTATGTGCGTCATGACTGGATTGTGTGAGAACTGCATCAAATTTTGATCACAATGCAAGTCCGAAACCCCCAGGGGTGTAACCTTAGGTCAGTATACAAAACAATAAAAACTCTCTTGAGAGCCTATAGAGCTGTTTTTTTTCCTGATGATCGGAAAACGAAAATGTCACTGACGTGATAAATGTAGGCATACATTTTGCTTGAATGTCCAACAGAAATTGAAATTAAGATATTTTACCAAAATGACAGTCATGACAGTTTTATGTAGTTTTCCTTTTTGGTCACTGATGAATACTGTACCACCTGCACAAACCACCAATTATATTAAATAGACGAGGTTTCAACCCACCATTTTGGAATCCAGTATTTTCTGTTATATATATCCATGATCAATCTGCACTTGATTATTAGCTAGTGGGTAGGTAGCCCAGTGATATAATAACATAGGTGAATGTTTGGATTTCAGCTTGAAAAAGATTTAACTGACAGAGTGAATTAAATTGGATCATAGGTAGAAAATAAACTCAGTGATGTCAGTTGCACAGCAATGTCTAACCAATGTTTGTTAGCATTTCCTTAAATTGGCCACGATAAGCTACTGGTCATACCAGCTTTTTATTTAGAAAAGGACAAATGTGATATTTATTCTATCAAAAGTTACTTAGTCTCATGTGAGGTAAAACTAAAGGATGTAAACATAACAATTTTTACAAACCGTATCAGCACCCTAAGTAACTAACACATTCTGCTTTACACTATCATTACAGTACACAATCAGCTTGTCCTGTAATGAGGGGCAGCCTTGATATTGAGGTTAGCAATGTTTTAGCTGCAGCTTAAAAAAAAAATGTAGCCTTCAGAAGCAAAAGTGAGAGGGTCCATGCAAAAGCAATTCTAGCGTAAGGTATTCACAGCTAAAGTACACCCAGTACAGAGCGGCATGTTAAAATCCAAGCAAGACCAGATCTGATGGTTGATGGTTGAGTAGCATCCAAAGCTAAAAGCTGCTTCAGATCTAAGTGCATAAACTAAATTTAAGTTACCATGTAACCATGTACCATATACATATGTTATCTTTGTGATAGTTTTAGTTTAAGCGCTTTAAGTTATTGAAAAGCGCTGTATAAATTCAATTATTGAATTTATTGTTATTATGATTATGATTATTATTATTATTATTATTATTATTATTATTATTACTATTATTAGTTGTGGGGCAGAAATGTGACTCACAGTAAACAGGGGCATCCTGGTGGTTAAGATGCATAACAGCAACAGTTTTCCTTGACTTTATTCCATCTGGGAATATTTGTTGCATGTCATACCCCTCTCTTTCTCCCCTAATCTATTGTAAGGCTCTGCAGTGTCAACTATCAAATAAAGGTAAAAAGCCAAAATGGTTCTTTCTGCATGCAGTTCCCTGTGTATTCTCCCTGGCTTTGTGTGGGTTTCCGCTGGGTGCTCCAGTTTCCTTCCACAATCCATGAACATGATCCCCAGGAATCAATGCTGCAAATATGTTTAGCTTTTATTTTTGCTGGTTTCACATACGTATTGCATGATCTTGACACAACACAAACTTTAACATACAATATACAGTTGTGCATTAAGTCTACAAGTTGTAGATTATTACCACATTAGAAATATATGCATTTTAACCTATTGCTCATTACAACACAGTTTGGGTAGAATATGTGTTAAACCTGCGATAAACTGGCAACCTGTCCACTGTGTTTTCCTGTGTTTTACCATGCTGACATGAACGACAACCGCCACATGACACTAAATGAGAAAACGGTTGGTATTAACTTGAATAATATGAATCCTTTATACAGTAAAAGTGACTTACCTCTCTTGGTCAGCACTTCGAAACCGGGGCAAAATCATTTGTCTGAAGCTGCTGGTCCGGTCAAGTTTGGGCTGACTTTTGGCCCTCTTGATGGAGCCCTTCAGCCTTCGATTGAGAAAACTCTTAAGTTTCAGCAAAGGGAAAACAGAAAATAATAAGTAAATAGTAAAAACATTAGTAAATAGTAAAAACATATAGTAAAAAAAAAGTAAATAGTAAAAACATATATATATATATATATATATATATATATATATATATATATATATATATATATATATATATATATATATATATATTCAGTCAGTATTGGTCCAATTTTAATGTGACTTAACTTGAAAGACATAAAAACAATGTAAGTGTTGAGCTACTCATACTAACAAAAAGATGTTATGGACGTCACAAGATATCTAACATTCTATAGATAATAAAAGACAATCTTCAAATAATAAAAACTCACCGGCTGTCTAAAGGGCTGTGGGGTGGCATTGGGAGGGGTCTCCATGCTTGACTGTCTTACAGAGGCAAAACTTGCCCTGCGAGATTGGTCTATGAGAAGAGAAAGAAAAAATAGAACACAGACATTAGGGACATCAGAATCAGAATCAGAATCAGAATCAGCTTTATTGACCAGGTATGAACACACATACGGGGAATTTTCCTTTGGAGACATGAAATCAATTTCAACAAATGCATGTCTTCAACATTGACAAATACAGGTGTTCAACATTAACAAATACAGGTGTTCAACATTAACAAATGCAGGTGTTCAACCTCAAAGCACAAGTTCAAGTAAATATATTATTGCAATGATTTTCTTAAGGTTTATTATTTTTGGAGTATACCAAAATGCTGGGAATATTAAGATTTTCATGCTGAACTGTGAAAACTGTCTGTGAGTCAGACTAATGGCTGCTGAGTTATGGTCATTTAAATTTAGCATGTAGCTGTAGGGCTGTTGCTGAGTAAATTTCCATCAAGTTTTGAAAAATTGCTAAGACAGAGTGTATCTGTCATCTAAATTAGGAAGCAGTTACACAATGTGTAACAATTATGACAATTTAATGTCAAATGGCTCACACCTACTTTGGAAGACAATAGTTGGAAAATGGTATGGAATCAGAAAAAAATACTTTTTGAGCTCATCCAAAAACACTTTGCACCAGATTTGGTGAAGATTATACTGTATCAAATATGTAAGAAGTGTTTTTCCTCCACTTTGAATGACAATTACAAGTGTGTGTTGGCTTACAAAATGCTCTTGTGAGAATTGTAAAACATGAGCCCATGAACAATTTTACAGAAATGGTATGATGTAATAACAAAAGGACACAAAATGTCCCTTGATAAGTGTCACAATAGGAATGAAACACATTAGAACAATATCGTAGAATGTTGAGTCGTAATAACCTGAATTTCTTGATATTATTGTCACATTATCACTAAGAAAAGTACAATATGTCAATCGGTTAAGAGGGACATTTTATTACATTTTGGTAAGTAATTACATTATCTTATTCATAGCTTGTGTCATTACCTTGCAGCTGCTTTGGTCACATACAGAAAAGAAATTCAGATTGATAAAAACATGACAAACACTTAATAATCACAAATAAGCTATCAGCACGTCAACAATGCAGAATAGGAGGTGTAAGAGAAGCTCACCAACAAGGACAGACAGCCACAACGAACAACATTGTGATAGTCTTAGTGATCAATTGTAGTGCACAATGTCTTAAGTGCATAAACTTCTCTTTATCACCCCTCCATTGGAAAACTTTCTATATCCAAGGCCAGTGGAAAATGATTAAAAAACTAAATGTGAGAACTAAATTGGATATACTTCTTTATATAGTGCGAAGCAGTAACGATGAGTCATCTTGAACTTTATGGTCTTTGACTTTGGGCTTATGCAAACTGGAACATGATGATGGATCTGTGAAAATATAGACTGTTGTCCGTAGGGAATCAGATCTGACACTTTCTCTGCATGACTGTGTTTTGGCTATGGAAGATAATAAAGCCAATGCACAGGTGCATCCATCAGACTCGGAAATCTGTGTCTCTCCATATGAACAACAACAGAAATGGAAGAGGGATTTTATAAACAGAACTTTCTATTTTTATGGGACGTAAATCTTCCCTCCTGAAAAAAAATGTTTTTTTAGCCTGGTTCCAGACATGGATTAGACATTGCCAGTTAGCTAACTAGATACATTTAGTGAATAAATAGTGAATGAAAAAATGGTGACGAGCATGGGTGAGATTGACGCCATCCTGCACGTCGCTGTAAATTGAGTTACAGAAATGACAATTCTCAAACCGCAGCTTGTGTCAATTGAAATAGGACATTGGACTGTTATAGTATGTCACTCACTACAGGCACATTAGGGCAAAACATAACACAATAACCCCCCCCCCCCCCCCCCCCCCCCCCCCCGCCCCCCCCAAGAAATCAGATAAGATAAACACAATGTCCGGATGAATAAAAAAAAAAAGCTCAACAAAATGGTGTGATTATCAGAGACTGGCCATCCCCTAAAAAACGCTCACAAGTAATTTATTCAAGCAGCAATTACGTCGATATTTACGTTTATAGTGGCTATAGTAATTATGATGGAAGCAAAGCAGGAAGTATGGTGACGTAGTATAGGAGCACCAAATTCAGTGTAAGGATGTAAGTTGGGGTCGTGGATGGTTCAAATTGGTTCACAATTTCACCCAAAAGACCGGGGTTTGTGTATCGCTTCGATTGTTCTACATCACCTGCGTAACCGGAAGATGAAGTAACGTCAAATTTGAACCCAAATCACAACCTTACCGTTTTTCATTTTGGTGCCTAAACCTAACCAAACTCCAACTGTTTTAAAATCCAATCCAACTGTATCCAAGAGCACATTTAAAAACAACAACAGTTGACCAGAGGCTGTTAACGACGTGTTTCAAATCACAACCACCACGTTAAATGGTTTCGATAGGAGGAAGAAAAAATGCTCCTGAGGGGCCAATTAGAGAGTAGAAATAAACAACCTACAGTATATAAGCGTATGGAGGACTTTTGGATTATCAGGCTACCAATTTCCAGCTAAACACAGTTCATGGTTTGTAAAGACAGAAATACAAGAGGGAAGGAAGCATGTCTAAAGGTACAGCGTCACCCTTACTTGATGCCAAAGACCATTTTCTTTTAGCCCTGATTGTACAAGAAAGCCACATCCTGTTATATATTCATTTATTGTTAGAATTTTATTCATTTTCTAAGCTGGTTGTGTAATCATACATTGTGATCCTTTGAAAGTGTGCCATAAAATGTCAGATTAATCCATAGGTTGGTATCTTAAAGCTGAAATCCTGATTAAGTTTAATGTTCATATTTATTCTGCTCCTCTATTTTGGTCTGTGCCTGATCCAATGGAGCATTTTTTTTTTTTTTTTAGAAATCCCCCTATTACCCAAAGGAGCTGTTTTTTGCAACATGGGAACAAGACACCCTGTCATCCTATGATTTCCTCGCTCCCAAAGCCTCTGAGTAGGCGACTCTCAAGGTTCTATTCTGATTCCAAGCTAATTGTTTGGTATCCATGGAAACAACTCCAAGGGCTGTAGAAGGTATTGGCACAAAACTGCACAATACTGATGGTGAAAGACACAAAGTAGAATGCTGCACAACACTGTGTTTCTGGTAACAGTGAATTAGGTGAACTGATCAGAACTATCTTCCTCAACTGAAGAAAATATTTTAAATTGTTTTGTGTCTCATGTGGGGCTGAATCTGCAGGATGATTTAGCAAATTTAAAATTTTTAACATCACTGCTATTAAAATTGCCACCTGCTTCAGTGGTGCTCTAAGTAAACGTGACATATTATAACACATGGATGCGATAACATTGACTATTCTGAATGTAAATTGCTGTCAGCATGGAGTGTGTGGGTGGCAACAGCCTCTAGCTAACTGTGATACAGAGGAAGAGAAAGACAGAAAGAGGAAGGCTGTGAGTGGGTGTTGGAGAAACATACTCAACCTTTAGTATATATCTCTCTATTAATACACATTTGGAAACTTTACTTTTATTTTTAAATAAATTGACTTCAATCATCACCTTTTTTCCACAGGATTGATTTTTTTTGTTACAGACATAAAAATAGAAGCAGTATTAGATACTATGTGCCAACCCTCGAAGTAATCATGGCATAATTAGCCTGCTTAATACCAACTGTAAAATAGTTTTTAAAGGTCCCGTGACATGGTGCTCTTTGGATGCTTTTATATAGGCCTTAGTGGTCTCCTAATACTGTATCTGAAGTCTCTTTCTCAAAATTCAGCCTTGGTGCAGAATTACAGCCACTAGAGACAGTCCCACGATGAGCTTCTTTTAGTAGTGATTCTGAGTCTGTAGCTTTTGGGGGGGGGGGGGGGGGGGGGAGCTGGAGGCTGGGTGTGTGGCTTTGACCAACTGCCACTTTGCTTGTTTGAAAGTCATGATGTCTCTCTCTAATGGGTGGGCAAAATTCTCTGGGCGGGCAAAGCAGAATAAGGTGAGGTAATTTTGCCCCTTATGACCTCATGAGGCAGAGCCGGATACCCAGGTCTTGGGTTTACACCTATCACCATTTCTAGCCACTGGGGGACCAAAGGCAGGTTGGGGGAACGCATGTTGACGTTAAAAACCTAATAAAGTGAAATTTGAATGCCATGGGACCTTTAATAACAATGAAATGTCAAAGCAGCTATTAATTTATGAAAAGATGTACTAAATGAAAAACTTTACAACTTCAACAAGAGTGTTCAACACTCCAGATTGGCGCTTGGACTTATTTTACCTGAAGCAGCTTTAACTTTTAACTTCTTTAATCTATTTATAATTTCTGTACAGTAATAATTTTTTGGGATTATTTTTGGGCCATGTGCCTTTACCAAAGTGACAGCGGATAGACGTGAAAGTGGGTAGAGACAGATGGGGGTCGACATGCAGCAAAGGGCAGCAGGATGGATTTGAACCCGGGCCGCTGCCAACATGTGGCGAACGCTCTTACTGGTGAGCTGGAGGCTGCCCCCCTGTACGGTAATAATGTGCAAATCTCTGGTATTGATGCTGCATTTATACTATACATTTATTCATACTATTCTTGCATTTTAAGACAATCAAAGATACATTTTTTCATAATTATTATTATTTATATTGATATACACACACATGCACTAGTAAATGTTGTAGTGTCATAGAAAACCAACAGATCTGACATGCATGCTGGTCATTCTGTGTAATTAAATCTGTAATTGAAAGGGGCATGTTCAAAATAATAGCAGT
>NC_045746.1:512041-514627 GCF_008692095.1 Etheostoma spectabile
ATTAGTGAGGTGATTGATTCTGTGAAGAAACAGGTGTCAATTATGGCCCATATTCAAGGAAGGATGCAAGCAAATGTTGGGCATGCTGGTTATAGTGCATTTCACAATGGTATACTCAGCAAAATAGGGTGTTCCAGACATTGCTCTGAGGAACAACAGACTTTGATTAAAAAATTGATTGGGGAGGGGAAAACATATAAAGAAGTGCAGAAAATTATAGGCTATTCAGCCAAAATGACTTCAAATGCCTTGAAATGGCATCTAAAGCCTGAACGACGTGGGAAAAAAAGATCAACTACCATTCGAACGGATCGAAGAATAGCAAAAATGGCTAAGGCTCAACTAATGATCAACTCCAAGAAAATCAAAGAAGACGTAAAGTTTCCTGTGAGTACTGTTATGAGCAGAAGAAGGCTATGTGAAGCAAAGCTATCAGCTAGAAGCCCTCGCAAAGTCCCATTGCTGAAAAAAAGAAATACTGAATAGGTTGAAATTTGGACACAGAAAAAAGGACACATTGACTGACCAAAGGAGAAATGGTGAAACATTGTTCTTTTTGGGTTAAGGGGCTGCAGACAGTTTGTCCAACAACCCCTGTGCACTGAATTCAAGCCATAGTACACTGTGAAGACCGTTAAGCATGGTGGTGCAAAATCATGTCATGGGGATGTTTCTTATACTGTGGTGTTGGGCCTATTTATCGCATACCAGGGATCATGGATCAGTTTCAATACTTCAAAACACTTGAAGAGGTCAAGTTGCCTTATACACTGCAAAATTATTTGGTTCTTACCAAGATAAAAACTTAGATTTAGAACTGTTAGATAATTAGTCTTGTTTTAAGAGTAAATTTCTTTTTTTAAGTGTTCAACTTTACCCTATAATCTTAACTCAAACAAGCTTGTCAAGTTAAATTAGCTGCTGCATGAACAGATATTTCACTTGTTTTGAGTACCTTTTCCCTCAGTTTTAGTGTTTTTATCTTGTTTTTAGACACCTTTTTTTAAATGGGTCTTTCAACACGACAATTACCCAAAACACACCAGTAAGCGAGCAAAGTCTTGGTTCCAGATGAACAAGACCAATGTTATGGAGTAGTCAGCCCAATCTCCGGACCTCAATCCCATAGAACACTTGTGGGGGGACATCAAAAATGCTGTTTCTGAGGCCAAACCCAGTAATGCAGAGGAATTGTGGAATTTAGTTTAATCGTCCTGGGCTGGAATACCTGTTCATAGGTGTGAGAAGTTGGTCGACTCCATGCAACACAGATGTGAAGCAGTTCTCAGAAATAATGGTTCTGCAACTAAATATTAGTGCAGTGATTCAAATTATAGCAAACAGTTGATACATTTTTCAGTTCATACAGTATATGTTTGAGTTTGTAAAGAAAAGTGCAAATATTGCTATTTTTTTTGAACAGACAAATTTTAGATGTCAGCATGGTAAAATGTTTTATAGTACAGTGACTTTTCTAACTGCAATATGAATGCTTGTATTATGTATTTAAACACCTAAAATGACATCATACAAATCACTCACTGCTTGGATTGGTGTGACGAATTTAATAGACAGCAAAGTCTAAATGAAAGATTATGCCAATACAGTTACTTTTACTAATGCCACTTTGCATCCCAAAGAAAAAAAACACAATTATACTGAGAAATAAAAGCATCATCTATCATCATTTGCATTTTCACTTGTGATGACAATCTGCATTGCTACTGAATAAGGCGGTGTCCTTTCTGACAGGTGTTTTGTTTGTTTAATGATACGTGTGTGAGTCCTCTTTGGGATTTACGTCTTACAATTCACTACATTGAGGGTGGGAGCTGTGGAAAAAATTGAGCGAGCTTATTTTTTATTGAGATTGTCCACAATGTTGATGGTGCACAAGTCCACTTTGTCTTGGGGTGACTGTGTTTCCAGTTACACATCACACACACAAGACCTCGTTATGTCTGTCTGGAGCATCTGACAATAAGGAGCCTCTGGTGACTCACAGACAGGCCTGCTGAGGCAGATGTCGCTTCATGTCATATGGAAGCCTCCTTAATTGCCATATTCCAACTAGTAAATACTGTTCATGTCAACAACAAAATGGTAATTGTGGCTTGGAAGTTGTTGTTTTTTTCCGACAGCTCCAATATGTCCATAAGTCAATATGTCAAGGCATCCTGATGAAATCTTAACTTAATGCTGTTATCAAGCTGAATGTTGACCATTGGGGGAATATCAATCAATTGAAGTTCAGCTAAAGGCTGAATGCAGTTCAGTTTACAGATTTTTCTGTATATCTATTCAAAGGAGTCAAATGTATTGCTGTTTGTATTAAACTTAATTATTTCAAGCATCCATCAATACAATGGAGTTGAAAGGAATTGTGTTTTAAGGGCTTAAAGAGTAAAGAGATGCATGCACTTTTCTTGAATTAGTAAAAAATTACTTTACTACCAATTGATATGCCAAGTGCTTTTAAATGCAAGGTGAATAAACATCATGGCTAATGTTTATTACATTAAGCTTGAGCTAAACCTGAGCCCAACATACATATATATATATATATATATATATATATATATATAT
>NC_045746.1:514637-571485 GCF_008692095.1 Etheostoma spectabile
ATATATATATATATATATATATATATATATATATATTCAAAAGACAAGGGCACTAAAAAGTGAATAGTGTTAGTTAATAGTGTTTTCATTACATTATATTTAAATAGGTCGTTGGGTTTATGTAAAGAAAAGTTGAGCAAAAAAAAAAGGACAGGTGACACTCCTGACTCTGTTCAGGGCCACTCGGTGCTATGTTTAGAAACAGCATAGTAATCGAGTAAATGAGAAATGCACAGAAGAGGTAGAGCTGCAGCATTTGAAAGGGGAGGTGGGTGGAGGGGTTGAGGAAGCAGGGGCAGTGTGGGCGTGAGGGAGCCACAGGAAAGAAACGGCTTGATATATTTTTTGGAGGAACAGAAAGAAAGTGCAATGTAACCTCGATTTCTCAAGGCCTAGAGACAGCCATTTTAAAATGTAAATACCTTTTGAGTGCAGGAAGGCATAATAACAGCAACCTTAATAAACAATCTGAAGATGCTCTCTCTCATGCGTGTTTTCCAGCATTCCCGTCTCTCTCCTGCCTGTCCCTCTGCCTGTGTGTGAGCGAGCCAAGAGGAGTGTGGCCTAGTTACCATAGGAACATTCTCAGATTGTGCACAGCTCTCCATCAAACTCCTTTTTACTACTGTATTTAGAAGCATTACTTCTGTGCTTGTAAATGAGTAACAAGAACGTCACATTAAAAATCAAACAGAAGTTCTTAACACCGACTGTACAGAGAAACTTCTGTATTACTGTATCTCATCACAATGTAAAATGAGGTGATTCCAACTAAGAACCCCCTACGATATGGACTGCCTCTTGTTTGTTTCTTCCCAACACTTCATAACATTACTGCGTAGGTCTTAATGTTTGAAATGAAACAACAGCTTTACACGCTGCGCTAACTAACAAAAAATGATTTCCCTTCGTGTCCCAGGAGGGAACAGAAATGGCTGCTTTCATCTAAGGAAATAAAGAGAGCATAGCGAGGAGAAAGACTCGGAGTGTATCAAAGCCGGAGTAAAAGGCAAACACCGTAATCAAAGCTAGAGGATGTCAAAATAAAACTCTGGGAGTGTGACAAAGCAGGGCTCAGAGGGTGAGTGATGCTCCGGTGGAGGATTGAGCAGTAAAGAATCCTCAATATATAGAGGTACTTTTGTAAAGCTTATAGGGCTGAAAAGAACTGGAAAACCATGGCAGCGAACAAAAAAGCAGAATGTCACAGCAGAGCCCTCAATAAACACCGTATGTTAAACCTTTCAATAACTATTGGTAACAGTGGGGTCAATGGATGTCAGAGAAAACAGCGGGTTTAGGAGGAACACATAAAAACATATAACAGAGAAAAATCTCATTGGACCATGACAGACTGGAGAAGAGGCTGTAAACGTTATGTACAGTTGACAGTATGTGAAAAGTAGACCTCTGAACGGACTCACTTGGGGTTAAAACTCCAGGTCCGCCACAGCAAACCTCCGCTTGACCAACCAACCCAAACTGACTCTGATGCGGCAGCCACGTCTTTGAAGATGTGTCCATGCAGCTATATTGTACAGACACAAGTTTTTTTTAGTTTTTTAAGATTTATAGACCGATAGTCACTTACAACAATAATGACATGGAAAATAAACGTTATTGTGCATGTTTAAAAAATCACATTAATATAGAAAAATATGACCAAAGATGAAAAAAACACTTGATAATTTTGGTTCAAATCAAACAAGGAAAAATGCAAATACAATTTTGGTTTAGAATAGAAAATAAAGTAGCAACTTGGAAACTGAGTTTAAAATGTCTTTCTATCGTGCAGCAGGGGGAATATTTGAGTATTTGTGGATTTTGGAAAACCTCAAGAACAGCAGTAGGTGTTGTTAAATGACCTTGATCTTGCAGAAAAACCTCATTTTAAGCTGTGTGAATTGAATGCAATGTGTATACAAGGGAGGCCTGATCTGGGACTACTGCAGAGAATATGAACACACGTACATCTTGAAACATCAGATTTTCACCCCCCAAAAGGTTGTGCAGGTTAATTGTCAAAATAACTTCACTCACCATAGAAAAAGTGAAAACCACAGTAAATGATATAGCAAAATCCAACTTATCATAGCTGCCCTTTAGTGCCTTGTAGACTAAATGTCATGATGCTGCTTAACCACAAGCTGCTACTATGACTAATTAATAAGCATTCCTACCAACACATCAGTGTTTCATTCCTTATTCTCTGATTGGAATTTCAGTCATAAAACAGTCCCCCATCCAAACAGGGACATTTGGACAATCTGAGGTGCCCCGGTGCTACTCTGGTGAGACCAGAGGTTTAGGATATGGAGAAAAATTGCCAGAAGGGTAAACATATATTGTGTTTTCTCTGTTGGGTTGCTAAAAGAAATGAGGATGGCAAAAGAAATGAATGGCCTGAAGCAAAAGAAAACAATTTGAGAAGATTGCAGGACAACAGCTCGCTGACAGTAGTACCTACTTTTTTTTAGAGAACATTCTGACAAACAGCCTGACAAAGCCTTTCTGTCCTTGGCAGCGAGAGAAAGCCCCCTCCATGCGTTGCATTAAAGATGGCTGAAGAGGAGCAGAATTATGACGGAAACTTGGGTGTTGGAGTAGATTCAGCTCTTTGCCGGCTGTCAGGCGCCCGACTGACAACTGTGGCAGAGAGGCAAGGAGTCCAGATTCTCAACAGTTCACAAGGAACACAGGAAGATTAATAAGACATCCACGACTCTCGCCTCTCTATTTTGGCTAAACGAAGAAAATAATTTCATGAAGAGATGTATGATGTATGATGTATGATGTATAAGAGTTCATATCTTATAGGCATTTCATGTGGAGGAGGACGAGGAAATCCTGCGAGGGCCAATGAGTCAGAGTCATCTCGTTTTATCAAGTGTGCAGCCTCAGACATTTCATTAACTGAAGCTATTCTCTCTTCCACTCCCGCTCTCTCTCTTCTTTTATTTTTAGCTGTGTGCAAGAGCCCGTAGTGCAATATAATGGACTGTAAAAATAGTGGCCTTCAATCACACCGATGCTACATTACACAGTGTCCAAACATCAAGTACATCAGTTTTTGCCAGCTGAGGAAAAATTCACATGAGCATATCTTGTCTTTTCATTCAAAATACACAACCCCAGTGAAAAGTCCAGTGAAAGTGGGACACTTGTTGGAGTCCAGAGTAAACTAATTTTTAAATAAAGCTAAAATAACCCTGCAAACCCCCATTTGGTTATTTAAGTCAAATTCAAGAATGACCAGTAATATCTCATTGCACATCCCAGCTTTCAGAACCTCTCTGTAGACTGTACAGTTGTTCAATGTGCAACACTCAGAGATAGCTAATTAGCAAACAGGTACAAGTAAGTCTGGTTGACTTCACAGAAGCAAACTGTCAATCAAGCAGGTCCTTACACTGACTTCACCTTTGAAGGGAAGAGTGCAGGGACCTCATTTAAAAATCTTTTGAAATAAGTTATATTAATAAATAATATTCTAGGTCCAATACACTAGGTGTCACATGTTGCATTTTGTGATATGATTTAATAGGTAATGTGATATCCATATATATGTGTACCGGATGCATCTTGGGCGAGTGACACTTTATGAAAGCAGCTTTGTGCCAATTAGCAGACATTTCATGCAAGAAGATGCAGCTGTTCAAATTCTCGACACTTATGTGGCTTCAAATGCCAGAAAACTGCACTCATAAAGATTAATTGACTAAAACATAGTGGTACAACATAAACTGAGGGCATGAAATTAACACCCGACCCCACACACACACACACACACACACACACACACACGCACACGCCGGTTGGTTTTGCCTTTGACAGGTGAAACTGTCAATCTACCTGCCACGTTGGCGGGTAGCCAATGAGAATAGAGTAATTGATTAGTTGTTTTTTGCCATTATTCTTTCAGATTCAAGTCCACCATTTCCTCTTTTGTGAACTAAGAGGAGTCAGTATATTATAACTGTCTGTGACAGGGGAAATGAAAAAATAAAAAGACATTCCAAGAGTCATTACTTAAATTATTTTGGTTAATAACTTGACAGCACTTAACTGTGTATTCTTAAGTTCAACAATGATGTTCGTGCATTTCCTGTATTTCACCTATATGAGGCAAAAGGAAATTGGATGTTAAAAACGTGTGGCTTGTGGATTTTAAAATCCAACCGCCACAGTTGTTGGTGTCCTGCATGGTTTGTATGCCTTATGCTAATGTAGCATGTAATACTTAATGGTCTTATTTACGGCAAAGAACATGGTGCATTATCAGAACTTTAGACATGGAAACCCTCCATACATTGTCTTATCAAACATTCATAATGTCAACGCTCGAGGAGGCTCCCATTCTGCAATGCATCACCTTAAAACAGGCTCAGTGAGACCACAAACCTGGGCAAAGCTGGTGAGTATTAACAGCAGGTAGAGACTGTGCTACCAATTGGGGAATAATATTCAGGCTGTAAGGTGGACTTCAACACCTCAATTAGTGAGCCTCTCCAGGCCAACATACTGTCACTAAAATTTGGTGAACTCTTTACTGCAAGCCGGGGAATATATCTGACAGTATGTCACTGTACTTTCTGCCTGAAAATGTGTATACAACTCTTACCCAAAATCACAGGACTTCCTGGTGAAGAAATCTTGACAGCTAGTTACATCTGTTGTTGCAGACAGACTCCAGTGGGTTTCCAGGGCACTTGGGAAGGGGCTGAAGTTCCAGGTTTACTTGCTTTTTGGGACAAAGGTAGAATCAGTATGTGCAGACCTGAGAGACTGTTTCCAACTAAACGGCCAGGTGTTGTCCTCTTTGAGAGATAGTTGTGTGTCAATCATTAGACCAATTTGATGTGTTCAATGTGGGCAGCTCCTCTTGTTCTCACCTATGCTGCAGTGTGCCCATCCTTGCCGTTGTCAAGCGTGAAGGCTCTTGAGGAAAACGTGAAGCTGGCTGTCACACGGTGTCCCATCACCTTTAGCTCAATCCATCACTGAAGCCAAAGCGTGCCTATCAGCAGTGGCTGTGTTGTGCAGCTCAGCAGCTCTCCTCTGCTTCTTCTCCTCCCTCTCTTCTTCCTCTGCTCCCTGTCCTCCAACTCTATTGCAATACAGGAACTGAGATGTGATACCAATGCAGCTTCCTCGGTAATAAAGAGAATCTCTTCTGAGGACGGTTTTTGTCATCTTAATTGTTTATTCTGGGCACATGTGACTTCAAACAGCCCCTGCGTCGCTTTATAACGTGGGAATGATACGAAGTCCTATTCGCGCGTTTGGTCTAAACGATCCACAAAGCCAATTAGTTAACCATGCATCGCTTATATTTACATTTAAAACACTCTACACAGATAGAACAACGCAACACAGACACTGCATGGTTACAACTGCTGCACACGAATCACGCCGATTGCCGATTTTGAAATGAGGATAATTATTAAGGTGATGCCAACTCCGAGCACACAAACGTACTGCACATTGTGCGCACTAAACCCACAAAAGCATTAAAAAAATCAACATTCCAAAGGTGTTTACTGGTGAAATCCCGAAGATGTGCTGCAGCATCTGAACATCTGATTCGTGCAATTTTTTTTGATGTGCTCCTTGCTTCTAGCTCGGATGACTTAATCTTGGAAAGCGGCTGTAGTTCACCCTGCTTGGCATAACGACGTCCCCACAATCCAGAGATTCATACCGATTAAGGGGAATCCGGTGCAATATTAACGCCGTGTCCTTTGCGCTCCTGCAGTCCGTCACACCTAATTTTGATGTGCGTGAAAAAAGGTGCTTGGTTAACGGAGAAGTCTCTCTCTTGAGGGCGGAGATAGTGCGTAAGATAGACAGAAACAGAAACCAACGCCTCCGAAGGCAGCTCGAGTCCGCCCTGCGCTGAAGCATCTCTGGAGTGTGCCTACCAAAAATAAAACGAAATGATGACGGCCGGCTGCCCAATAATTACTTTTGGAAAGGGAGTAGAACAAAGTTCAATAAATCTTTTCTTAAATAAGTGGAATTAATGTCTCACACAGTCTTAAAGTCGGGGTGCTGCACTCTAGTTTCACACCTGAAACATTTCGATGAACTTTAGGATACTTTTTTATATAAGGTGACATAATGTCCTCTTTTGCCCGGACATTTTTACGTAGGCTACTGTGCGGGGCATCCGGAAGGGGGGTCTGGTTGTCACTGTTTTTCATGGGACCATTAGCATTAAACGTACTCAAATTAACTGGCGCTTTTCACACAATACTACGGTACTTTGTTGCTTGACGTAATTCCCATGAGGCTGCATTATGTATATTATATTTTATTACAGATTTTATTTTATTACAAGAGTTGTTTTGTACCACTGCATGTTCATTAACCTCTGAGAAGCCTGCCTGAATTTGTGTCTCGAGGCCGGCCGATGGTTCTCTTTTTTGGAAATCAAAATTTGGTCACCCTATTTTATAGCTTAAGGAACTTAAGGAACTTAAGTGATGTTTCATGTAAACAATAGTTACCTTCTGTAACTCCAGATTCTAAGAGCATAGGCGCAACCCTCTAATGGCCGTTTTACAGTTGACGCATCCAAGCGTGCGCGCGCCGATGTGACGTCAAAATTCCGTAGGTCCTACTGTCAAAGAACAACCTAGACAAGTCACTAATGAGCAACTATAGGCCAATATCAAAACCTTCCGTTTTAAGTAAAATCATTGAAAAAGTAGTCTTTAACAACTCAACCATTTCTTGTCACTAAGCAACAGTTTGATACCTTTCAGTCGGGTTTCCGACCACACCACAGCACTGAAACGGCTCTTGTCAAAGTCTTTAATGACATCACCTAACACAGAGAGTGGCAAAATTTCAATCTTAGTATTACTTGATTCAGTGCTGCATTTGACAACGGTCGACCATGACATATTACTAGACCGATTGGAAAACTGGGTAGGACTTTCTGGCTTAGTACTAAACTGGTTTGAATCCTACTAAAGAATGAGGATTACTTGTGTCAATAGGTAATTATACATCTGAGCGTACAAATATGACGTGCGGAGTTCCGCAAGGCTCCATTCTGGGCTCTTCTGTTAAAATCTACGCTTCCACTGGCTCAGATAATGGAGAAAAACAAAATAAGTTACCATAGTTATGCGGATGACACAAATTTACATAACCTTATGCCAGGGGACTATAGTCAAATACAAAAACTGACTAACTGCATCAAACAAATTAACGACTGGATGTGCCAGAACTTTCTGAAATTAAATGAAGGAAAAACTGAGGTAGTTGTTTTGGAAAAAAGAGGAACGATTAAAAGTTGCGCTCAGCTTCAAACAACAATGTTAAAAACAACAGACAAAGCCAGAAATCTTGGTGTAGTCGGACTCAGACCTGAACTTTAACAGCCACATAAGACAATTACAAAGTCAGCTACTATCACCTAAAGAACATATCAAGGGTTAAAGGACTTATGTGTCAACAGGACTTGGAAAAACTGGTCCATGCTTTCATCTTCAGTAGACTTGACTACTGTAACGGGGTCTTTACAGGTCTCCCTAAAAAATCAACAAGACGACTGCAGCTGATTCAGAACGCTGCTGCCGACCTCACTAAGACCAAGAGACTGGATCACATCACTCCAGTTCTGAAGTCTTTACACGGCTTCCTGTGTCTCAAAGAATTGATTTACAGTACTCTTGCTAGTTTATAAATCCCTTAACGGTTTAGGTCCAAAAACATTTCTGATCTGCTACACACTATGACCCCCAGACCTCAGGTCATCTGGACAGGTCTACTTTCTGTCCCCAGGTGAGAACTAAACAGGGTGAAGCAGCTTCGTTTCTATGCTCCTCATATCTGGAATAAACTCCCAGAAACCTGTAGATCCGTGCTACTCTCAGTTCTTTTAAATCAAGGCTGAAGACCTTTCTTTTTGATGCTGCCTTTCTTTAAATTAATGCTCATTTCTTTAAATTTCTTATGCTGACTGTAACTTTATTCTTGTGTTTTAGTGTCCTAATGTTCTATTTTGTTTTAACTGTCTATTCATGTGTCTTATTGATTTTAATGCTTATACTTTTAACTGTTTGTACTTGTGTTTATCTGTTTAACTGATTTTGTGTAAAGCACTTGAATTGCCCTGTTGCTGAAATGTGCTCTACAAATAAAGCTGCCTTGCCTTGCCTTGCCTTGCCTAAAGGGTACGCACTACTCTATTTTTTTCAGCAGCGAGACAAAGTGGAAACAGGAAACCTGAACAAGTTTGAGGGTAACCGGATGCCAGGACTTTCAGAGTGACTGCAAGTCTCTCTTGTAAATTTACTGGATTGAGATGAGTTCTTTATGGTGATTCCAGTGATTTACACATTTCTCCCCAGCCGGTAAGGGATGCGTCTGTGTACACTGTCACGTATGACGTCAGGGTACAAAATGCCAGGTTTGACTGAAGAGAAGGAGGGATGGTCAGCATCCGCCACTTGTGGTGTATAGGGTCAAGGTGCTGAAGATGGAACCGCCTCTGGATTTTCCATGTGGAAGAGACCCAGGAAGACTACCATGTGACTCGCAGACATCATGCCTATGGAGACGCTTCACAGACAGCGCTGACACTGTCGCGTGTGACGTAGTGTGCAACAGTAGATTTCAGTGCGTCCAGCCTTAGCGCTGACAGCTAGGCTCTCATGAAAATCAAGTTTATGTGCACGCCCAGATAAACTTTCATTTGTGCGGGGACCAGTGAGCTCTTCTGCCAGTTTATGGTGAAGCCCAATGTCTGTAGGTGCTGCAGAACTTCCATAGTTTGGAGTGCAGCCTCTTCCCGAAAGGGGGCCAAAATGAGCAAATTGTCCAGATAAAAAAGGACTCTGATGCCTTTTTTGCGCATGCCCATGCAAAAAGTGTGGGGGGCTAGCGAGTTAACGAACGGCAGCCGATTGCACTGAAAATGGGCCCCCTGAAAAAAGAAGCGCAGGAATCTTCTGTGTCTGGGAATAATTTGGATGTGACGCTTCTGTGTCGCCTTGAATCGGAATAAACGGGGCGGGGCTGGGAGAGCACCTCCTCCGCAAACGGCCGAAGCGTCGTAATGTGGAGCTCGTTTGGACGGTGGCTCCTGGACGTACACATCCGCACTCGAGAGGCCGCAAAGCAGGGGTTGGAAATTAAGCCGAGAGCGCTATGCCTCTCTGGTCTGCCATCTTCTTAATGATGTCTGGCAGATCTAGGAAAAGAGCCCTAGCGGTGGAGGGTGGAGCCGCCTGTGGCATAGGCATGTGACCGTTGAAGCGGTGCCGTTCTGGAGATGGGGAGAACCTCAGTGGGAGGGCATCGATCCCCGTCTTGAGGTTCAGTCCTCCCAGAGGGGCGGAGGGAAAACTGGTGAGAGAACCATCATCTGGGGGGACGAGTCAGCGGACACGTGCCCGTTGAGGACGTCCTCTCCCGGCAGACCCAGGGTGTCAACGGTGTCCCGTCTTTCTGCCCAGCTATCATCCCCCTCCTCGTCGACCTGATGGGCCAGAAAAGCTTCTGCCCATCGTTCAAGCTCTTTAGATGGCAGGCCGGAGCAGAACAGGCAGAAGCCCTGGGGGTTGAGGGCCATACCGGTGTAACCGGTACCGAGGCAGGACTGGCAGCGGGGGTGGGGATCCGATTGCAAGATGTAGCCAGTCCAGCAGCAGGTACCAAGGTGAACACCACTGGATGTAGACATTTTCATACTGCTACCTGAAGAAAAACTAGGAGCTGAACAACATGTCCGCTTATGTGGAGCCCCGGGGAAGACTTTGGAGACTTGGCACAGCATTACTGAGTCCTTGAAGGCAATAATGTAGCCTTTTCTTTTGTTTGCGTGTGTGATTGGTCACCCATTGTGTCTGTGTGTTGTTTGTAACTGTTCGTGAATATTATGTTTACAATATTACTTTTTCTGAATATAAAAATAAAAATAAAAAATTGATCAAAAAAAAAGCATGTTATATACAGTATCTGTGGACGTAGTTGAGGTCCATGCTGGCCGCAAAGAAAATCTTCGCGACTGGTCAAGAGCAAAGGGATAGACCAAATCAGCCACAAAAACAGATTAAAGGACAGGTCAATACTCACATGTGTACACTGAGTTATTTAAAATTGTAATTGTTTCTCCTGTTCATACTGGCCATAATGAATGCCAAAAATGGAAGCAGCAGAGGCAGAGATATCCAGACTTTTAGTGGGCGTTCAGACACCCTGCCTTAAAACAGAACAAGGGGTTGCGTTGGTGGGGGCATGTTGCTTCAGGTACCAGTGAGAATAACGTACAATCAAGTCCAGTTTGAGTAAAAGATCCGTGAATTGGAGGCCTTCTCAGACGCCAAAACCCTTTTTTGCCATTTCTGGTAGGTTATCACAGCAGCAATTATTTTATGTTTTGGCGCGATCACGAAGTAAACAGTGGGAATACAGCGTTCACACACAAGGAAATCCTGTCAGGAATGTGTAAATGTAAATGGACTGCATTTATATACTTTAAGTGTTTTTTTTCTTTTCTTTTTTTTTTACAGGCTACAATGGACCATTCACACACATGTTGCCATACAAGGTTCCACCTGCTCATCAGATAAACATTCACACACCGATGGCGCAGCGTCGGGAGCAATTCAGAGTTCAGTGTTTTGCCCAAGGAAACTTCAACATGGGACTGCAGGGACTGAACCAGAGCCTGAGCCACGGACACCCTTGGCATTGTTGCTGCATCCTGAACTTAGCGTGATTGTAATTGGTTTAAAGAAATTGAAGAAACAACCCAGAGTGTTTTTTTCTCCAATCCCAGAATGTATCTGTGGTGTTGCCAGATGGGAATGCGGGAGTACTACACTACAAGGTTAGGTAGTTTCTTAAACTTAAAGCTTGCACCAAGGCCACAGAAATAATTATGATAACTGTAGTACTCCCCTTAAAAAGTGAACAGATTCTCATGCATAAAAGCAGCGCGTGTCCCTTTAAGTGTAGCTGAAGCTAACAAGGGTTCAGCTGACTTCAATTCAAGGATGGTATGGAGAAGAAATTGTAAGAAAAAATCTACATCTCCTTCCATGTACATGGGCATGTGACTTACCTGAAAAAATGTGAATATATCCATTAGCGTGCTCAGTAATGTGTTTTTTTTTTTAGCCCATACACAGGAGTAGGCAAAGTCTGTGGTTGACTCATTTGTATTTTAACAGTCCATAATTACTTTTATTGTGGTCACTGAAAATATGCCAGACAGTCCAACAAACACTCCATATAGACGCGCAGAGGTGCAGAGGCACCAGCAATTGTTTTGCATTTTCATTTTGATATCTGCATTTATGTAAGCATGTTACATAAATGTGTGTTGATAATTGTTAAATACTGAATGTGTCATAGATCATTGTGTTGGCATATATAAAAATGGTGTTACATAAATCCCGGTGCAACCCAGTTATTTCTTTTTTTTCCTGTGTCTCTATATCACAAACATGAGGATATAAAAAGATTATAAAATTGAGACAAGAGTAATGATGACCTTTTTTCCTTAATGGAAATAATCTTCTAAATAAATAAACTAAAGGTTGGATCAGTTACAAATACACATAAAAACCATGCTTTAGAACTTATGCGTTAAAACAGAAAAGCATTAACATTTTTACTTGTTTTGTTTTTATCTTGCATTTTCTTTTATCTTTCTAGTTTAAATTGGAGGTTTTTCACTAACATTATTTTATCGGGATTTAAAGTATGATCCAGCTGCAGTGAACAAGAGCCAAGGCATACGTACGGCCTATACGTACTGTATAGGCTGCAAGAAACGATTTGATGGAAGAAGCAAACAGTGATGTTACTGAATGTCAAAGACTAACTTGGGACACTGGACAGCACATGCTGCCATCTAAAAAAAAACAAAAACATAAACTGGAAATGAAACATCCCCACTTTTTCACTCACCCTCAACCCTTACTCACAGATAGAAACACATACATCTCCATGGAAACTGATAAAGGAATAGCTGGTCTGCAAATATAAACTATTGACAAAGCATATACAAGAACTGGACGGTCAGCAAGAAACACATTTATGGAATGAATAATAATCCAGGAATTAATTTAAGGGATCTAAGCAGAAAAAAAGGCCATCAGTCAAAGGATATGAAGAAGATGCCAAATTAGCTATGTCAAATTCACACAAAAATCCACAAAGAGTAGAGCCTAACACTCTCTCAAACCAATGGAACTTTATGTCAGTTGGCTGTTTTTTGGTGGCTTAGTTACAGGCTATATTGTACATTTAAAGTGAGTGTGAGTCACACTGAAAATTAGCTCAATGCAAACCCTGCAGAAGGATTTGGGTCAATAAGAAGGAATGAAAGTTACACGGATGTTGCAGATAGCAGAACAGAGAGGGTGGGCAATGAAAGAGGGGAGAGGACAAGGGAAGGAGTACAGCAGAGTACAGCACAGTACACCACCTACACTTGTCTCCATGGCAACTACCACACTAGAACGAGAGATAATGCAGTTTCCTCTCATCCAATTCTGAAAACTGTTCAATTGGTACCATATACACTGTGTGGTATGTGAGAGACAAATCTTTCAGTATTCGGTTGTTGCATATGATATGAGAGATGCTTTCAAAGTAATGTTTCTAAAACACTACTGGCTAAATATTTGGACTGCATATGTTACATCCAATTATTCACCAGAGACGTTGGCTTTAGCCTGACGCTGAATTCATCATCATCGCTTTAAGGTATAACTTGTTATTTTTGAATTAATGAGTTTTTTTTCCCATCTTTGCCAAAGCAAGTGGCACAGAGCGTGGGCAGCAGTTGCTTTCAAAGAACAAGTATTGAGGTTGATAGAATTGAAAAGACATAATAAATAAATGCCTTTTCTCAAATCTAGCTGCTGCTCCTGATGCCGCTGGTGTAAAGTGGCATAACAATTCAAAACCTTTAGACATGGTTTTGTGCTACATGTTCTTTGAAATCTGTATCCTCAAAAAGTAAATATGCCACTGTGTGCTGAATACAGTACAACTTGGGGCGGAAGAGTGTGACAACGTGTGCTTAATGATATATATTAACCATAAAAAGGCTGGTGAAATTCTTTGAGACAGTGTGTTTTTGCTACACCCACTACTACTTTTTTAGCCATCCTTCCACAGGCCTTTCATCCTATTTTGGTTTAATTGTGTTGTCTTAAAACTGCTTGTTTAACTGCCAACACAGCACTGTATGCTGCGGTTAACATAACTGATACTTGTTACTAGAATAATGTTGGGGTGTTTGGTCACATCAGTCGGATTTTCTTTTTCTGCTCTTATGTAATTCGATGTCATGATTAATATAAAGTCTGTCACTATTAAGTCAGTCAGCATATGCCAAACACAGAGCAAGCAAGATCGGTTGTCAGACAGCCCACTAGGAGCACATGACAGAGACCATCCGACTCCCTGAAGAGTGAAGTAGATCTTTATTCCTGGTGTCATTTGAGCAGTCTGGTTTGTTACAGAACGATGGCCACTGCAGGTACAGCCCTCAGAGTGACATTCATGATGGCATAAAATCAATGTTAATATCTGTGTGAATGCTTGTTGTATAATGGATTATTATGCATGCTTCTCATGACAATACGGTGAAGTCGTGTGGTTATTACACAATTGTTAGCCTATTTTTACAAAACCGTCTGCTACGGAGTCATAACGTGAGGTACAAGGTAATGGAGCCTTTTATACATTGTTGTGTTTCTTCAGAAATAAACAATGGACAAATAGAGTCTTGAAATGCTTCAGATGTAAAGTTATTCACTGTCAAAATGGTGCCAAAATGAATGGCAGTCAATGGAATACTGACTGCAGGTGATGGCTTTGTAGCATTAAATTGGCGCCATGTGAGCTACGCTTACAGAGGAGAGGGTTATCCCCTTGGTATTTTCTCTGCACAAGAGGTGTGACTAATGGGTGGAGTTCAAATGACACAATTGGATAGTCCTTCAACCATCAAAAAATGTTGAAAAAAAATTGTTCTCGTTCTATTTCTACCAACAGACTGATTAATCAATCAGCTAATCATTTCACTTTTAAATAGGTCTTGGTAAGTTCCTTCTGGATGTTATGTTTCTACTTTAAGTTCATTTTTCTATCACATTATTTTTTTCTTTGACCAACAAAACAACCTGAGTTTACAGGATATTTGAAGCAAATAGCAGGTCGGGGGGCCAGGGGCCTTTTCTTGTATTCCATTAATCAAAGACCAGCTGACAGATAAGAACATCAAATGAAGCTTTTTTTTGGATCAATAGCCTAGTTACTTATGACAGAGAACAAAAACATGGTTGACTGCTTAGCGAGATGCTCTACCAAACATAACCAGGACACTACAGGAACAGCAGGAGAAAATAAGCTTGAGTGCAACGTGATACTTTTGGCAGCAATGTCAAATCTGAAATTTAGGAGCTTTTCTTTCAAAGTAAAATTTCTGCCTGAACCATTTGCTGAGGGCTAACTGATATGAAGGCAGGCTCAGCAGGATTTGTACCTGAAACTCCAAAGGAATTCAAGGTCGGCTTCACCAGCCAGCAATGACGCCGTTACCCTTAGTGATCACGTTCCTGTGAAAGTAATAACAGCCATACTGCGGTTGAAAAGCAAACTATTAACAGAAATAATGTGGAAGCTACTCATTGTATTTCAGGAGCGTGTTTTTTTTACCCTTGAAACCTGGGTGACTAAACATTTACATTATTTTTGTTCCCCAGTGGGCTTTTATGTAACACAGACCGGTTGAGATGACCAACAGCTGCAGGACGCCGTGCAGGGGGAGTGATTCCTGTTCAATGTGTGAGGGGTGAAAGGTGCCACGCTTGTCAAGCACCCAGAGGTGTTCAGGGTGACTCTGTTGCTCTGTGATTGTACCCTGAGAGAACAAATATAGAATACACAATGTAAGGTCCTAGAGGGATCAACGTAGCAGTATTGTTCGCTGTCACAATCGAGACTGGAGCTGAGACTGGAAAATAACACCTTTTATAATACATTCATAGCTGGCTCAATCATATTTAAAATAAATCGACTTTCTGGCTTATACTGTAATGTGATTTATGAGGTTGGCATTAATCAGATGTCCTCACAGTGAGGCAGTGAGTGAAAATTGTAATTAAAAGTCTAAAATATCAGACTAAACGTTAAGAAAGATGGAATTAGAACATTAAAAGGGGAAGAAACAGAGGGTTTTCTTTCAAAAACAAACCCATACTTTTAATTTAATGCTTACTGTTCAATTAAAACTTAGCAATACCAAATAGCAGGGAGGAAATACAGCTATGAATGCTTTGCTCTATTAAAACTATCCCAATGACTTGCCTGATACAGGCAGTAAATTAAAACTCTTGAGGACACTTTTCCTATCTCATGTGATTTCAGTAATGGCATTTGACTGAATGAGTAATTAAAGAACTACATGTAATTTTTTTAATGTTTCTAAAACTATAATTTTTCCATCTGAACATAAACAAGCCTATTTTTATATAGTTTTTATTAAAGCCTTCAAAGTGGATATGAGGTGAAAAGCATTACAGACGGAATACATTTTTAAAATGACGGGGATGGGGTCATACATGATGACTACAGAATTAAAAAAACAAATTAATGAACAAAACCCTCAAGAGACAGACTAATGCTTGTGTTTTAGTGTGCTGTTCCACAGTAGTCTATTCAGAGTTGCAGTTGTTTCACTGTTTGATGTTTGGGAAATGTGTCATAAACCAGAGTTAGACATAGTCAATTTTATTTTTTTCAAGTTTCAAATATTTATTTTTGTTGAGAAATATGTAGAAACCATATATATATTGACAGTAAAAAATGGTATTTTGTCTAAGAAAAAAGAAAAAATGCAGATGGAGACTTTGCTTCCAAAGCTAATCAGTGGTTTTTCAACCACTGCCACAATCAGGGTGTTAATGTTCAAAACTAACTTCTGTAAACAGAGACATCACAAGTTAGACTTGTTTTGTGGTTTAAGGTAATGCACAACTGATTTTGTTATGATAATGTTTGTTTTTTTACTTACTAAGTTCTTTGTCTGCAACAAACATATCTCTGGTGCCAAGGATACTTTGTATGGATGGAGATTAACTAGATTTAGACAGTTCCATGGTGGAAGACGGAGACTGGCGGTAGTTTGTCCTCATGTCATTCAATCAAGTCACTCTGCCCAAACTAAACCGCTGAAAAAATAAAAACTTATTTTCTAAATGTTTTTTGAAACTAATCTATGTTGCCATGGCACTCTGCTTGACGACCATTTTCTGGCGGGAACCCTTTGTTGCTGAAGAGTCAAGTCCCGTCACCCCTCCTGAAGTATTTGGAAATCCGTGAGCAGCCACGTATTTACGGTAGGCTTCTCGGATGATGCGGAAGGCTCGAGTGTTAGCGTAAGGTATATCGGTAACCGGGTCTCGGTAAAGTGCGGCCTTGTGGGTGACAGGACAAATCTCCTGGACGGGCAGCTGAGGACTCGACTGGGCGCTGTGTGGAAAAGCCACCTCGAAAGCCTCGTCCTCACTGAATGTTATGTAGGTACGGGAGCACAGGCCTCCTGCAGGCTGCTGGGACGGCGTTGTGGGATTTTGTGGTGCAGTATGAGGGACGTCCTGATCCAACCTTGGGAAAATGGGGAAATTACTATTTTTTACACAGACTACATGCTTTTGGTATATGTAAGATTTGCCTATTTAAATACATACTAAAGTTCATTGCAGTTGAAGTAGATTACATCAGAAAAGTAAAAAATGGAAACAATGGTCTAGCAGTAGATCATACTTAACGTACCCTTCAACATCCACGTTTTCTTCTTTCAGGACTGAGTGAGAGACGAGTGGCATCAGGACTGAATGGTAACGAATGGTTGGTCCTTCGAAACGCCGCTTCTTGTGGACCTGTTTCTTTTTATCTGCCTCCAGACGTTCATAGTTCTCTACACACAGAAAGTAAAATAAATAAGGTTGTCTTTATTTAATTTCAGTGGCATATGGTGAAACAAATTAAGACATCTTGAGACAATATATTGGTAAATGCGTAGTCAGTAGTGATTTTGTGTAAACAATCGCAAGTCAAATTAATCAATCATTAGACATACGCTCGTTAAAAGCGAGCCGGTGATCGGCAGCAGTGGTAGACTGCTTGCGATTGTTATGGACTGAAAATACTGAATCTTAAGCAAAAGCTTTCAACTGCAGACAGAACATTTTGGAACCAAAACTCTTTTACATTTGAGTAACTTGACCAACGTCTTCTTACCTAAAGATCGAATGTTGATCTCTGCTGTTACTTTGGCCTCAGCCAGCAGTTCTTCCTGGGTAAGGGGTCGGTCCCGATGAGCACCTCTCCTTCTCCGAGGGGCATCTTGACGCTCTTGCAAACGTAAATTGGTCTTTCGGGTATGTTCACTGGTAGACTGTCGCACAGACTTCCGGGCTAAAGAATGATTAAGCATACATCATACAATTCAAAAAGGAGGAAAAATCCCGTTAAAAATACTCATATGTTTAAAAACTGACCCTCTAATGCAGTTGTGATGTAATCCTCATGTGCATATGAAGTGATGTGTTAAACTATTTAAGTTAAGTATTTATGGGTCATTTACGGGGATTATCTGAAAACCGTGTGTAGACATTGGTGGGTGGTTTTTACCAATCTTACTTTCTGCAAAATCTTGGAATTCTTGTGGAATCCTCCTTTTGAGCTCCACTTTAACTTTCTCAGTCTTCTTCTGTTCCTCTGACGGCCTTTTGGGTTTGGGCTTCGCCACTTTTATTGGTTCCTTGGATTAAACAAAGATTAAAAAGCCTATTCACTGCAAATACATTCAATTCTGAATAAAATCACCCAAAATAAAACACAAAAATAAGTTATGTTATGCTGCATTTTCCGACAAAAAGGTCTCTCAGATATGAATGTAGACTGATCATTTAATTCACTTATTAATACAGAAACTTCATTCAAAGTCAGATCACTCTTGAAATAATTGTCTCTACCTTATATGCTTTAGTGACAACCCGACTTTTCCTCCGAGGAGCATCCTCTTCCTGGTCGCTGTCGGGCTCATCACCCTCATCGATGTCAAAGTCGCTGTCCACCTCATCCTCTGTGTCTGAATGTTCTCCGTGATACTCGTCATCTCCTGATTCCTGGAAGGAAACAATAGGGCATGATCTCCAAACATCTATGAACACCCAACAGATTGCCTGTTAATGCAACAAGCTTCAGAATACACCCTAGAGTCAGATTGGTAAACCAACATTTCTCTGAGGTTTTCCATATGTTGTATTAAAACTATTTGGTAAAGTTAATACAGGTGATGTGTCACCATTTTAAAGCGAAATAGGCCAAGGGTAGCATAGTGTATCTGAGTTAAATTCTGTGTTAATCAAGGTGTCATTAAGCTATGACATTTAGTAAGAATGTCTCGAGTGGGTTTATTTTTAATACTCAGGCTACTGACGCACTCCCAGATCCACAACACAAACATTCAGAGAGGCAGTTCTCTCTATGCGTTTGTGTTGACACCAAGAAAATTTCAAGATGATACAGCAATCAGGTTTGGAGTATACTTTCTATGGGTAGACAAAATAATACCAACACCTTGTGTACAAAACATGAATTCTAATGTCATTTAAAGCTAAATTTTATTCAGCAATAGGTTTTAAAAAAGTCCTGGAAATCTGTGATTTTCAAAAGCAACTAACAAAAATCTAAAGAAGAAAAAGTAACCATTTTTAAATACAAGTGCGCAGATAAGACAAAACCTGCAAAGTTATATAATTATGACATGAAATTCATGACAACATACAAACAAACTGCAATGACAAAACCAACATCTGCTGAGACAGTCAGAACTGCCAGAGCAGCCGCTGCCAATCCCCATACACACGTTGACACTTGAACCAGCAGCTGCTTGGAGAAAATTACTTAGACTGTAAATTGAGGATAAAACTCAGCATCTTAAAATTAAGTTGCTACAATATCGAATAATAGCGTGCAATGTTCTGACACAAAATATAGCCTTAAGCTTCTAAAGCTTTTCTCTCTCTTTGAATGTGACGAAGAAGAGGCTGGCACTCTTATCCAGCCTTCACAAATTTGAAAGCTGTCAAGATAAACTGGGCCAGGAAATTTTGGAGTTGTGGTCACAGTTTCGAATGAGTCACATTGGCATTGTGGTTTTTAAGGGCAGAGCTGCTGCAGGCCTTAATTGCAGGCACATTTATAAAACTCGTCCTTTAGTGTGTCATTTCCATGTTGGTGGTTAATATCTATTGCATCTTTAAGCTTGTATGTATTTTTCTCCTCTTACTATGCCTTCAAGCACCATGAAACACAGGCTAATGGGTAATTGTCCCACTCTCAAAAGCCTACATACTAACGGAGCCTACATACTAACGGAGCCATATTTGAAAAGACTGTGCTATGTGTAGTCCATGATTTTCTTAAATATGGGCAGTGGCATTAACTGCAGAGATTATGCATGAGCACAAACAAATGGGCATCACTTCTAACACTGCAGAGACTGAG
This sequence comes from Etheostoma spectabile, assembly GCF_008692095.1. Classification (NCBI taxonomy): domain Eukaryota; kingdom Metazoa; phylum Chordata; class Actinopteri; order Perciformes; family Percidae; genus Etheostoma; species Etheostoma spectabile. Next base: position 534,192 of record NC_045746.1, read on the forward strand.
ATCTAGTGCTGGGAGGTATACCAGCTTAAATTTCCTACATGTTATTAATGTTTCAAATACCGTACCGATGCATAGCTGAAGCAGTTGCTGTAACTTTTCAATAGGCAGTAAAATATATATTATTGCTCACCGTGAAGAGCACTGCAGTCTGGGAAATGCTGTAATTGTATTGAGAGGGGATCACTATTGTATTGGCATAACACAAGTTGTGAGACTAATAATCGTAAATTTACAAAATTAGATTACACCGCTGAATGGCATGTTGTCAATCTACTCCTGGCAGTAGAATAAGCCAGTATAAACCTATAATAACAATCATACAAAAAAATACTATGATGCACCAGGAAAAGAAACACTACAAAAAAAAAAAAAAAAATGTTTTTAAATTAAATGATTTCATAGCCTGTCAGGATTGGTCTGCTGCTTTTAAGTAAATAATTAATTTATCTAGAAGGTCCTTTAGGAATATTGGAACTTATCAAAAATATGTGTGTAGTCTATTGTACAGGTAGGCAATTGCACAAGAGAATGAATTGTCCTACGTGACCTTATTGTGACCACTGATAACTTGTGATGTGTTTTTTAATGTTGACTGTAAGTCAGAGCCACATGTCCCTTTTGGATTATACTGAAAATAAACCGTTTTATTAATTAAAAGGAGTATTCAGTCTGAGGAACATCTTTTTTCCCATGTCACATGACTGCTAAATAAATAAATAAATAAATAAATAAATAACACACACACACACACACACACACACAGAGAAAGTGCAATCCACATGTGTACATATGCATATTACAGTAAATAATAATTAAATAATCTAAATACTACTACGTGTGGTGAAGTATTTGTTTTTATATTTCTGCAATCTGCACTTTAGTTTGTTTCAGGAATTTCATGTAAATTTTTACACCAGTCTACTATATATATACTATACTGTGAGTGAAGTAGTTAAAAAAAAAGACGTCATTCATATAAATTTAAGCATCACCTTATTTCATCATCACATACAGGCCTGGCCTCCAGGAAAGAACAGTTTGTTTAACCCTCACGTTGTCCCCGCATCAAACTGACCTCTTTTCCTATATCAATGTTCTTTTTAACTATTTCCTATAACTACTCAATTGTAATTACCCAAAATAACATGATTGATTCCACACAATGCTTTTTGGCAAGTACAAATCTCTACGTTCATTATTTTTTAATAATTTTATTGCATTTGAAAACAACATTGAAGTGCTTTTGAAATAGTATTAAGTAAAAGTTGACATATTCCAGTCTGTGATTATCCATCAACATACATTCCTTTAATTTTAGTCTAAATAATTCCTGATTTCTGCTTTTCTAACTCAAACATGAGGTATAATTTCCTAAAAATTAGGTTTATTGACCATAAATTCCAAAATAACTGTAAAACTGAAGTTAATGTATAAATGTCAGTGTTGAAAATGTCAAAAAAATGACCAAAAAAAAGCATAAAAAATGATGAAAAAAGGGACAAAAGCTTAAGAAAAAGTTAAAACATTGATAAAGAGCGTCAACAAAAGTGCTTATTTTCAATTTTGAAGGGAAGACAACACAAGGGTTTTGTGTTCTTCATACAATAAAATTATGTTTTGCTTGTCTTTGATGAATAATACAGAAGACAAAGAGCTTGAAAAATAATTGCATTATTAAATCGCAATACTGGTGGAAAAAAATCGCAGTTATATTATTTTCTAAAATCGTTTGGAAGCCCTAATCGATACCGCAGCGATGTTGTTGTGTTGACTATTATATATTTACACAATACGATTTTTGATAAATATTCATCAGCAATGTGGATATAATAATAAGTGGGTTTAGGCAAATAAAATAACAGTGTGGTAAGTTGCCATTTTACGATATCTAAAATCTAAGACGATATCTAGTTTCATAGGACGATATAGCTTGATATAATATTGATATATTGCACAGCTCTAATTGCATGTCTTTTATATTAAGTGCTTTTTTTTCTCCTTATTGTCTCTTAAGTTTGTTATTTACTTGTTTTATTATATTTATGAGCATACTGCATCTTCAACCAATAGACCAACTAGAGCTAGCTGGGAGCCAATGCTAACGTCTTAGCTTGCTAGTTCACTTTGGTTACTCACATCGTTGAAGCCTCCATACGTGGTCTTGTAGAATTCATCTTCTTCTTCAGCATCCAGTAACTTGGACAAGCGGTTACCAGCAGTCTTTCTGGGTTCCCGGTCAACTGCCAGAGTCATGGCTGTAGCTAATCTCTAAACAATGCTAACAAACGGAAGGTCTGTGCGTCTAGCTAGCTAACGCTATATTGTTAGCTGGCGTTGTGCTATTGTTATGCTAACTTGAGCCGGTATAACGTTAGGGGGTTTTGAGGGACCTTTTTTACCACTCACTGTGCGTACTCAATTATCTGTTCGTACACATATTTATTTAAGTTATGAATACGCTTTAAAGTCACGTTAATATGCAAAAAGGATGTTCCTTATTAGCGATCTATAATCATACAGACTAAGTACACAGCTAACCTCTAATACTAGCCACTGCCTACTTGTCGCTAACCAACACATCCGGAGCAGTAGATGTACTTCCGGGGTACAGTGTTGTGTTCAAAATAAAATCTGATGCAATGGCTGTCCGAAACACAGACTGTTAATATAAATATATATAATAATAATCACATATAATATTAATAATATCCCACTCATATCATCGACTCATCAACATCGACTCATATCAGATCTCCTTAAATCAATGGGTGACGTCACACATGAGCTGTCCATTAATATATATAGTCTATCCGTCTATGGTAACTCAAAACATAGTAATAATACATTTTATTCATAACGCACTTTACTTTTAAAACAAATCTCAAACTACTACAGAGTAAAATCATCAGTATAATAGACACATAAAAACGGGAGACTAAAAGCAGCAACCAGCAAGGTTAATTTATAGTCATAGCGAGGTCTTGCTAAAACTAAATGTTTTATGTTCTTTTTCCATGGAAATGGCTCACCGTGACCACTACGCTATAATATGGATGTAATGAGTGATTTTGGACTTGTTTATTTGTTTAGAACTGAGAAACCCCTGTAACTGTAATTTGGGTTTCTCTACTGCCGCTGTCACTGCCCGATGTGAGTCAAGTGCTATGTGAGTTGTGCATGTGTCACTTTACAACAAGTAGCCCAGGGGACTCTCCACGTAGCTCCCAAGGGTGTAAGCCCCTCCTCTCTACGCGTAGCTCCCATGGCGTAATTTTAATGCTGCAAAGCCATTTGTCACTGCCCAATGTGAGGAGTGTGCAGATTTGAGTCGCGCATGCTCAGATGTAAAAGGTATACGGCATAATGCGTCATACCCGATGGGAGTTGAGTCAGACCCATAGACAGTTAAAGAAGTGGACCAACAGATCCCGTTGTTCTGGACGGCGACCAGTGATCTAGTTGACTGTTTGATTGCTAACGTTAGCTCAAAACGCCATTCAACTCACAGCCTTTGTTGTGTTTGATGCCAACAGTGAATTAACTTTGTTAATTAGGTCAATTGTTACTGTATTGACATTACAGAAGTCTCTCATTAGCATCTTATATGCTACTTGTCGCAAAATGACGCTGCGCAACTCACAGCTTCACTCGTCGCAAAGTGACGCATGTGCGACTCAAATCTGCACTCTCCTCATATGGGCAGTGACACCATAATCTGCAGTCAGCATCCCATTGACTGCCATTCATTTTGGCGCCACTTTGACAGTGAATAACTTTAAATCTGAAGCGTTTCAAGACTCTATTTGTGCATTGCTTATTTCTAAAGAAACTCGACAATGTATAGGCCTATAAGGCTCCATTACCTTATTACATTACTTATTACCATAGCAGACGTTTTTGAAAAAATAGGCTTGCTTCGTAACCACGTCATAATAACTTAGCGTCGCATAGTCGACAAATCATCTTATTGTCAGGAGAAGCACGCGGACAGTTTGGACTTCCATTAGCTGTTTAGGTTTAATTACTTATGTTAATTAGCATGTTAGTTAGCAGTAATTAGCCTGTGTCTATGTTATCTCCTAACATATACCTACGCTCTCCGTCTCTTCTGATTGGGAATGATTGAGATTTCTCTTTGCTACCAGAAGACTTACAACTTTCAGACACGTTGCCCATGTCACATCTACGTCGTCAAGCTCAGTTGCCGGCTGCGCAGTAACGCCTAGCCATCACCAGAAAAGTGCTTCTATTTTCCTTCACTGGTCTCCTGAAACATTTAAAGACTCTATTTGTCCATTGTTTATTTGTAAAGAAACACGACAATGTATAAAAGGCTCCATTACAAGGCCTGAAGTTAACTTGTTTGACCACCTGCCTCCTGTCACTTTTTACAAGCCTTTTTACCTCATAAAGTTGAAAAACAGGAATTTCTGTGTCTCTATTATCCTATCCTGTCCTATTCATGGTAGCCTACTTGAGGACATTGCGCCGTCATCACGTGCTGTAGTAGGGGGTCCACCTTGATAATCCAGCATAAAGGCATAATTTACTATCCTGGGCTGGGACACACAATCTTACTGTTTGATTAAGTACTTATTGGACTTTAACTTACCATTGCACCCACAATAATGTAGCTTTACTCAATTTAGGTCATCCTGTACATCTCATCTGCGTTTTTTCTTGCGTCCACCGTGTGTTTGTGTGTGTGCACACGTCAGTATCAGAAGGAACGGAGCACCAGCCCCGCCTGCTGCAGCGAGCCGACAGGATTGAAACAGCAGTGACTTTATAGTGAAAAAACGTTACAGCATACATTGATGTTAAAATGTATAGAAGTTGGCAGGACGGTCTGAAATGTTTTGCATGGTCTTTCGCTGTACGTTTTGTTGGTAAATCTGAGATGTTTGAGTCACACACGTCTTGTCTTCATATCAGAAACGAGGAAATTAATTTGACCCTTTCTCACTCCTGCTTGGTCAGTTGCTGCATGTGGGACTGCTGGGATTGTTTATCGCAAGTAAGAAAATACGATAGGGGGGTCAGCTGTCAATCAATGTCTTCCAGTGATGTGGGCATCTGATTGGTCCATGTCCATAAGCAACTCCAACTGAGCTTGAAGACGTAGATGTGACGTGAGCAACCTGTCTGAAAGTTGTAAGTCTTTTGGTAGCTGTGCCAAGAGAAATCTCAATCATTCGGAATCTTAAAGTTATTGGAGATGTAAAGTTATTTGTTGTCAAAGTGATGTCAAAATGAATGGCAGTCAATGAGTCAATAAGTGAGTGCTAGGTAGCATAAAAATGGCGCCATAGGTGCTACGCTTAGTGGAGGCTGGCTTACCCCCTTGGTACCAAAAGCTGGTTTTAAGTCTACAATCGACTGTTACTATTTAATGGCTTGTTCCAATTGTAAATGGAGACATTGCATTGTATTTTTACTTCCGGAACTGTTGAGCTGTATGGTAGTTAGGTTTAAGCATGAGAAGTAGGGATTGGTTAAGGTCAGGGTACGCATATCATGGTAAACCAATCAGATGCTTAAAAAAGGCAGAATAAGGCGGGCCACAAGGCATGTCCTTTGTTGTCTCTGTAAATACCTTTAACTGTCTGGGGTAAATACCTGATGTTAGCAAAAGAAAATAGAAATACATTATGAAATTATCTTAACTTCCAAATTATTTGGCTGGTACATTTACAATGGTGGCCACAAAATGTTTTATACTGTTGTCATAGAAACTAGTTGAGCACTAATGTATTGTCATGGCAACCATATAATTTGTATGAACTTTGAAAATTAATGATACAAAGATACAAAGTGCTCTTTGTGTGCTCACGGCATACAGTGACACCCTACTTTAACTTTGTCTGTGCTTGTGGTCAACAGTTATTGATGCAGTGTTAAAATAAATAATTTAGTCCATTTAACCTGTTTATCAAGCAAACACAATTCTTACCATACCGATTCAGATGTTCAGATGTATGCCTACATTTTTCAACAAAGAACCACCAAATAAGCACACGAAAAATACATTTTTGAAAGCACAATATTTTTTTTGTGCCACTGTGAGAAAGCAAACTTATGAAGTGCTTTGTTGGGAAAGAAAACACACAGTCCACATATCCACTAAATAAGGATTGCAACAATCACCCAACAAAACTAAAACTAAAAATAAAATAGTAGAAATGACATGCTCCATAAATGCAAGTCATCTGTACATTAACATAGATATAAGGTTAACATTGCTATATTACTTTCTATCTTACGGCTACCATCTGAGGTTCATCATACTTATTTCATTTAAAAATTCTATTATATCATCTAGTCTTTAGAAACCATATAGACAAAACAAACAAGTTCTTAAATTGTTTATATATTAACATCAACAAAGGCAATATAAGCAACACACAATCAACTGAATAATTTACATCTTTACACAGTACATGCATTGTGCTCATTAAATATTGCTTACTTTGGTTGTTTTACTTTCAGGCTTTGTTATGGTGAAGCTTCCGTCTCATAAAAGAGACACTATATAAGTGAATAAAGCTGTAAGGATGTCAACATCTAGGTTATACTGTATGTTCCTAAAATGTAACTTCAAATTGTATTAATGTCCAGAAGGTCTTATAGGCTACTAACAATTTCAAGTATGTCTTGTTTTTTTTTTACTATTGCACAACATAGCTTAACATGCTTTAGTTTATATGAATAAATCAACAGTCAGCCTCTGCTGGAAACAAGTTTACATGCCCTAAAATTAAATTAATTATCTCTAGTAATGGAAATTAAAATACAAGTTTTAAAATACAAGCCTCACTAGAACCAAGTGATACAGGATTTTTTCTTATTGACTCATATTAGTTTCATGGTGAACCTGCTTGTCTCCATATAGTTGCCTTTCCCTCCATTACTAATTGACACAGCGCTTCGTGGCACGTATGCTATTGTGGCTGTGTGCTTTATTTGCCCTTTACTCTTACTCCAGAAAAACATGAAGATGAAACAAACGCTCACAGAGCTGAAAAATGAAATCAATCCAATGGTTGCAGCTACCAGTAACGTCTTGACATCTAATGGGATACTCTGATTTCCATTCACACCTGGAGAAGCAGATGGAAAAGCAAACCAACCTTTAAGATGAAAGGGTTTTTTAGAAGATGATGAAAAGGCTCGGACATAAAAGCTAACGAGCAGGCTATCATTTCCTGCCGCATTAGATGCCACACAGAGATAAGTACCACTGTCTTGAGGTTGAGCATAGCGAACCTCCAGCGAGCCATTAGAGAGAGTCCGTATTCTACCAATAGGTGACAGAGGTTTAAGCTGCGGACTTATCCAGGTGACAGATGGCAGAGGCTCACCTTCTGTATTGCAATAAAACACAACCGTGTGTCCTTGATCTACTCTCACTTCTTGAGGTTTAGGGTTTAGAATACTAGGCTTCCGACAAGTGAGCAGGCCTGGGAGCTCAGCTTTAGTAAAGTCTAGAAAATACCATCCCTGCAATTGGACGGAAGTAGTGCAAGTTGGTGGATTTCCATCCAAGTCCAGATATGGTCGTCTTTGCACCACCCACAGCAGACGGCAGTCGCATGCTAGTGGGTTGTTATCAAGTCCCAGAGTTCTTAGGGCATCCACTGAATGGAAAACTCCTACCTCAAGTGTGGTGAGAAAGTTTCTAGATACATTCAGCAATTTGAAATGTGCCAAACCGTTGAATGCTCCGATTTCGATACGTAGCAATGATCCTCCCACCAGATGGAGCTCTTGGAGCCGGAGCAAGTCTCCAAACAGGTTTTCATGAATGTAGGTGATTGGGTTAAAAGAAAGGTCAAGGTACACAAGATATACAAGATGATGCAAAGAGATGTAGGGGACAACGCTGAGGTTACAGTGTCTAATGGTTAGGGATGTAAGATTTAGGCCAAAGAGACTGTTTCCTGACAGGTTCTCCAGCCAGTGGCAATGACTAATGAGAAGTTCCTTCAGACGCTCTAGGTGACGAAAAGAGTAGTTTGGCAGCGTGGTGATGCCCATTCGATAAAAATGAAGACGTTTCAGGCTCCCAAGCTGTGTCAGTGCCTCTGTTGGCACAGCAGTGAGGTTGCAGCCATCAAGGTGCAGCTCTTGCAGACTGGTTAAGCCAGTAAAAGCTTGATGAGAAATAAAAACTAAGTCATTATCTGCTGCTTCAATAAACTGCAGGGCAGTTAAGTCACGGAAAGTAAAATCTAGAAAAACAAGGATCTCATTTCTGCTTATGTCCAGTAACTTCAGTTTTGGCAAACCAGCAAACACTCCGACAGGAATAATTTTCAGGCGGTTGCGGGCAAGACGCAGAGTTATCAGACTTTGCAAGCCGAGAAAGGCTTCCACTTCAATTATTACCATAATATTGTCACTCAAATCCAAATCAAGAAGTTGCGTCAAAGTCTGGAACTGTTGGTGCACCAGAGTCTTAATCTTATTATGCGTTAGGTTTAGTAGGTTAGAATTTTGTGGGAGACCGTTGGGCACTGTGGTAAATTGGCCATCAGAACAGTTCACCTCCAGCAGCACGGTGTTGCAGCGGCAGGACTTTGGACACAGCCAGCGTGTTTCAGACGATAATGCCACCCCCGCTGCCAAGAGGTAGAGAGTTCCCCAGCACAGCCATTGGTGGACGGCAATCCCCTCAAACATCTGTTGGCCTGTCTGCACGTGGGTGAGAGAGTGAGAGAGACAGCTGAGAAAAGAGTGAGAAATTGATATTTACTGAGGTCACAATTGTGAAAATGGGGGAAACATGACTTTCTGCAACAAATAAATACAAGAAGGCCGATGGGGTTAAGGTGCAGCCTGGTGCATTCATCTGCTTTTTTTTAACTGAAAATATTTTTATGTTTTTCTCATCTCTTAGATAACCGGAAGTAGGTTTTAATAATCAGACAGCTGCTGATGGTCCTGTCTTTATAGACAAATGACCTACTGAAGAGAAAAGACATAAAGCAAAGGAGATAAGGTGAAATGCCATCAGACGGTGGTGCTGAATCATCTTTGTCAAACTTTGAGTGTCAATCTTTTCAGTTTATATTTATGTTGTTTACAGTGCTGCCATAATCCAAGATGATAAGATACAGAGGTAACAGCTGTGTCATCCATCCTGGAACAGCTTCCTGCAAGGTCTCAGACAAACCAAATCAGTACACATCTTTAAAAAGCAGCTTAAAGCTAATTTGTTTTCACTGGCAATCTCTTGATTGTATGCCTTACATGTGTTGTAGGTGCACTTAATTTATGCTTATTCTCTCTCTTTATCCTCCATCTCATAGCTTTTCTTCTTCCTTTGCAACTTCTATTTCAAAAGTGTTACATAAATAAAGATGTCTTGCTTGCTTTCTTGCTAAGAAACCTCCATTCACTGACCACCATCAGAGGCTGTTGAAAGCTCAGGGGTCCTTTAAGGACCTAACCGCTCAATTATCTGTTATCAAATATTGTAAACATCATCCCGCTGGGCACATTATAATGTCAGAGAAACACCTAATCCTTGGCTTTTAGTTTTTGTTTATTTAGATAACTGCTTACTATGAAAGCAGATTGCAGGCTTTTCTGTTGGTCTATTTTTTCACTTTGCACAATTTACTGTAAAATGTGAGACATGAAACTTTGTAGCTTAATTTCAGCAAAGGAAGATGAGGTGTATACACAACCAATTGAAATATAATCACAATTGGTCTATTTAAGTATTTACTAAATTCTTAGTTCACACCTTATGCTTGTCTTTCACATGGCCCCTTTTTAACCTTTGAACACATGTTCTTTCTTCCAAGCACCAAACAACAATAATGTTTGGCTGCAGCAAAACAAGCACAACTAGATCTAAACTTTAAAGATGACATTATAGGGGTATTTTCCTGATACTCGTGTCTGCCACTACAGATCATCAAAAGATCTCTCTTTGTATGAACCATTGCTAAATCCACTTCTAGGGGGCGGCAAAAGCAAAAATATATTCCTGTACATTATACTGTATGTCCACTGGTGTGATGATGTGACCGCTATCAGTAATCACACAATAACTCTAAAACTAAAATAATCCATGCAACAATATATATTGGAATGCCATATGAATATGTGTATATATGTAATCATTACTTTTAACATGGATAAAAAAATGACTAAGGGATCAGCTCATCAAAAAATGTGTGACTTGCTTGAACGCTCTTTTAAATTGCCAAGGGAGTGTTGGAAGGGTGATGCCACCCTCAGATCTTCTCACGTTGTTCTGCTGAATGCTGCAACATGTGAGAAGACGGACGGAGACTGAAATGCTACATGCGTTAGACGTATTTAATGCTTGTATATCGAAGAGCTCCTAAATTACTTTCCACTGATATCTTTGTGGTCACCTTGAAAACTTCACTTACAATGTCTAATTTTGAATAGAAGGAATCAGGGAGAAAATTCAAATCTTTCTGTTTTTGAAATCCTATTTTCAAGGTGGTAATTGTATATCTCGGTATATAGCTGGGGAACACTGTATAGCCGGACCGCTGGTGATGACAGCAGCTCCCCAGAGCAGTGTGTGATGCAGACTGACTCCTCTTAAACTCCTCTGGGAGTCTACATGTTAGAGAGTGAAAATAGTGTACAAAGGTGAAATCACAGTTATTTACTGGGGCCTGACAGCTTAGAGAGCTCAAATACAAAACAGTGTTATCAAAGGCTCAGAATTATAGTGATCATATGAGGGGGGGGGGAGCAGAGGAAAATCAAGTATTGCAACTCACCGTCTCCTCAGTCTGGAGGGCTCGTCATTGTGATAGCTCCATTTTCGTGGTTTAAAAAAAAAACACAAGCGTATTTGCAAGTGGGTGTTTTGTTTCTGATTAAATTGTTGACACAAGGAAGGAGAATTCAAAGAGCAGAGTAAATTGTTTTTGGTCTGTCAGGTCCACCTCTGTTGCTCAGAAATACACCCAAATGAAACCTGCAATCTGAGAGAAAAAGACAGACATATCATCACAAGATAGCTCCATCCTCCCATACTTAAATATATTCAAGCGTCTTGCTGCAGCTTAGTTTCCCTGTTGCTTCGGTGTCCTCATGGCAACAATAACCTGGCTCTGGACGGATGGGAGCTCGGTGCATGCTGGGGGATTATATACACTAGCTTGTGGACTCCATCCAACACACTGCACTGGATGACAGGAGGCAGGCACACAGGTCAGCCAAACGCAGAGATTCAGGCGCAAACACCAGATGGGAATGAATTCAAGCATTGACACTTAAAATAAAGACGTATCTTTTCGGCTCTCTGGTCTGTCAGATTTGAAAGTTTGACGAAGAAACATCAACTGTTTGATTTATAAAGCAGGATAGTTTTCCCTGTGTGCATTTCTTAAGTAGAATGAACCCTCCTTCTGTCCCCAGAGTCAGAACTAAAAAGGGTGAAGCAGCTTTCAGTTTCTATGCTCCTCATATCTGGAATAAACTCCCAGAAACCTGCAGATCCGCTGCTACTCTCAGTTCTTTTAAATCAAGGCTGAAGACCTTCCTTTTTGATGCTGCCTTTCTTTAAATGAATGCTTATTTCTTTAAATTCCTTATGCTGCACTGTAACTTTTATTCTTGTGTTTTATGTGTCCTAATGTTTCTATTTTGTTTTTAACTGTCTATTCATGTGTTTTATTGATTTTTAATGCTTATGATTTTTAACTGTTTGTACTTGTGTTTTATCTGTTTAACTGATTTTGTGTAAAGCACTTTGAATTGCCCTGTTGCTGAAATGTGCTATACAAATAAAGCTGCCTTGCCTTGCCTTGCCTTACCCCCACCTTTACATTTCTGGAAGAAACTCAACTTTATTTTAACAGTATATTTAGAACAATAAACAACTTAGGCTAAAATACTCAACTCCTCAAGGTACCACAAACACTGGAGGCCTTTCAGCTACAGGCCCTCAGAGTGTGGATTCTGGCTTTCATTTATCAGAATTTCTTTAAATAGTCTTGTAAATAGACTTGTGTTGTGGTTTCTAACTTGTCCGGTTGCCAGGTCTTTATTTTACTTTACCTATAATGTAACAGATTGTACACACCCGACAATTATTGAGAGACACTCCCATAGGAGTCCCCCACCTAAATAAAAATAAATAAAAAAAATTGACCACAAGAAAAAAGCAGTCCCACACCTGTGCACACAAAATGGGTGGAGCATTATCTATTTAAGATCAATGTTGAAGATCAAGAATTGTTTAAAACACCCTTGACGAAGGTCCAGAGGGACTTAAACACTGGTATGATTAATAGATTGTGATAAGCGGTAAGCAGGATCTTCTTTTCTCAAGACTTAGTTAATACTTTCTAACACACCCGCATTTGAGATAGCTGGATGTTTATCTCCTTTGAAAAAAAAGTACACAAGCTGAAATTGGGGACCATGGAAGAGAAGAACATGAAGTCTGTGAATGGGTTTTCTGCAGGTCTGACATGAAAACTAAAAGGGTTAAACTGGTTTGGATTCACAGAAAATTCTGGTTACCAGACATGGTACCAAGGTCATTTTAAACCACACTTGGAGGGTGGGTTTTCCCTACAGCTGGTGTTACAAAGTTCCAACAATCGTGATATTTCCACATGTTCAGTATCAATGAATGATCAGAGTGACACATTAGCATTAAAATCAATATGTCAAGGTTCAATCATAAGAGATGGGCAGTAACATGCATTTCAAATTTGCCGACTCTGGTTTGACTTTGTTTTCTTGACCCGTGACTGAATGATCTCTCGTCTCATCACAGGTCTCTAAAAGACTTAAATTATTGACTGTACATTACAGTTTGTGCATTTGAGATTTAGCTGCTCTGTACTCATACACTGCTCCCTTTGTTAAATTGTTTCATTGGCAAACACTCACTCCATTTAATGAAAGTTATATAAAAAAAAAAAAATACAATTTCCTGCCTCTCTGCTCAGCTGCAGGATTATAAGGTGTGTGCCACACCACAGAAGAAAAGCTGCTGCCAAGTCAGGAACTTACCATCTGGTACCTCAGGAATCCTACGCTCATCAGCGAATCTCTGTCCAACCCCCGAAGAGAAAATCAGTTATGAACGCCAATTACAGCCTCAGCCAAATCAAAGATCCTAATTGCATAATATCCTCTTGTATTTTTACCACCATGTTGTTTCGTCATTGCTGCTCCCTGTAGTGGTGAATGCTGTGATGTCTCTGGGTGATTATCTTGCTGGACATCTTATACCTTTGTTAGAGTAAAGTAGAAAGCTGACAGAAAAAAGGGGAGGGAGCGATGGGTGATGATTTGCAACTAGGGTCAACAGCCAAATTTTATCCAGGGACATTGCAAATTACATAATCAGCAACAGTTTCTTTGGGAAATAAGCTTATTTGCTTTCCTGCCGAGAGTTACATTAGAAGATCAATATCATACCAGGAAGCTGCAGTACTGCCAGCAACCAGTTAGCTTAGCTTAGCATAAACATAAGAAACAAGTTGAAATAGCTAGCCGGGCTCTGTCAGGTAACTAAAATCTGCCTACCAGCACCTTTAAAGCTTACTAATTAAGACACTGTAACTCATTTGTTTAATCTGTACATAAAAACAAAGAGGGCGGTTACATGCCAGAATACTTCTTGGCTGGGAGCAATAACTTCCCGGTGTCTATGATGGTTACAAAATAACCCTGTTGATTATTCTGCAAGAAGGTAAATGCTAACTCTTCTTAATAATGCATTTAGACTACTTAGATTCATAGACACAACAAACGTTCCACAACAAAAGCAGATCTCCCCCCCCCCAACCCACACATCCTAACATCCTCTTGTGGTTGCAAAAAGGGAAAAAATGATTTTAGTTTTAAACCATTAAACAAATAGATAAACATTATACAATACACCTTATTCAAAAAAGTAAAAGGAAGAAAAAAAAGAGCTACACCTAAAGTCCTCCTCCTATCACAGATAGAGAAGACCGTACTGAACCAGAGGTGTCTCCTATTTTCTAAGATTGGTCATCCCAGTCTTTTCTATCCTTAAAGTTATCAAAGTAACATAAAAAAGGCCCCATACCTCATGAAACTTGAACTTTCTTCTCTGCAGAGTGTACTTTATTTTGACCAATTTTAAATAACGCAATTCAATTTTTCCTCCTTCGGACCCCCTACAGTTTGTCTCATTGGAACTACGCGACCTGCTGCTTTGGTCCCCCTACAGGTTCTGTAATTGAAACTACAGCTTCCGCTAAAAGTTACATAGTGTTCCTTTAAGTGAGAAAATACATCTCTCAGCCATCTAGCATGACAAGGAGGTCTACATTCTGGTCCGAAATTATTTGATACACTGGTCGGTTGGTGAAAGAGGAACAAATTTGGTATTAAGAAGAAAAAACAAAAAGGTACTAGGGAATAGGTATGATGTGTGGGAGAGAAGAATGAAAAGGCTTTTAGAGTTGGGTAATTTAAGCACCAGGGGTTAAAAAGGCTGCATTGCTCAACAAAACTGTAGAAGCCGCATATTGTATGTTGTTTATGATCTCACTTATGTTACCCCATACTATGAAAATGTGACCTGTGACCTGAATCGTCTTGGTAAATTTAAAGTTATTTTTTCAATATCAGCTGGTGTTTTTACCTGTAACACTAAAACTGTAAATGCAGTCCTGACTGACAGTCAAAAATACTGTGACAAAACGTTGGAAATGTTAAATTTGAAAAATTACAACGCCTTCTGATACGTCATTAAAAACCAAGGCATCTATTCTGATACAGCCTACCCCTACAGTTCATGTTTATTGTCCCCATGGGGAAATTATGTTTAAGTCGGCAAGGAGAGTTTCCGTACGTTCAACTTTGCGGTTTACTGTGAGTAAACCCTGACTATTAACTTCTTTGTACGTTGCTTTCTTTTCAGCGTGGTCCATGTATGTATAACCCACAAAAAAAGTACTGTATCTTCTTTTGTAGCTTTTTTCTAATGATGTTTTGGGTATAAGGGTGACACGGGAATTAAATATTATTATTGATTGTAGTAGGTGTCATTGTTATAGAGGTATTTTATTAATAGCCCAAATAAAGTTATTTAATATAATTACAAGTAGGGAGAACAAACTTCTTCTGAAATGGATTACTTTTGGTCTTGTGGTCAATACAGTTTTTCAATCTAATCTTTTTTGTCACAATCAGCAGGTTATTTTGCAAAGAGGTGTAAAAGGCGTAGATTATTAATATTTTCTCTATGGTAGCCTACTACTGGTGATTGACGGTTGGTAGCACACCGGCACAGTTAGCAATTAAGCTAACCCAAGGTTAGCTGCATACACTGTAATGGTTAGCTGGTGGAGCATTTAGCGGCTAGAGACAGATATTTCCCATAGATATTTCCCTAGGAGTTGATAAGAGACCAAAACAGAGCTAAAAGAGACACACCCTAAATTAAAATGTTGCTGAATGTGAAATAAGCAATGTTTGGACACAACAAACACCATGTCAAGTTAAAAGGTGATGAAATAAAAGTGCTGTGTTTACAGCGTGTGTCTGGTTCCCCCTATTGGCTAAAACATTTAGGTTGGTTTGCAGGTGTGCAGTTTGCTTGGTGCATCTCCTCAGGTTGGTCATATTTTACATATTTTAGCAGCAAAAGATGATGACTAACATTACTTTTAGGTTTTCAGTTTGGTTTTCTCTCATAACGGCATTTTATATAGCCATATATTTAAAAAATGGGACACCTGGAAGAGTATAGCATCATCTACCAGTGAACATCTGATATTTATTGGAAATAACCTATCATTTTTTAAATGCATCTTCTGCCATCAACTTTTTCCCACACACAACATGCCTTCACTGATTTTGTGATACATACACTTTACTAATGGGTTTAGTCTGGTATTATTTTCACTGGTTCTAAATAATAATTGATATCAGCTGGTGGCGTTTCAGTGGGAACTGCTTAATATGTCCTATTAATGCTGAGCAAAAACATTTGTTTTCTTTGTTTCTATGACAAGTTCTTCTTTCCCTAGATCCAAAAATGTTTCGGAGCCTGCTTCTCACCATCGTGTGGATTTGCAGCGGTTATCAAATCAGAACTGGATGGACACTGGGAACAATGGAAAAAGATGCGTAATAAAGTCTATTTTCAACAAATTTCAACAACTGTTTTTTGAGTGGCTTAACAGTGTGAATGTGTGATGCATTTGTACAGTTAGTGAATTAAATGAATAGCCAGTCAACCCAAACTGAATTTGGTTTAGGCATATCTGATTTTAAATTAAGTTGCCTCTTCATTATTACCTGAATTCTGTATGAATGCAACACCTTTTTTTAATTTGTTGATTTGAAGAAAACTCCTTTACTATATACTAGAATCAGAGTGTGATGATAAATTAACTGTTCCAGATTGAGGAGTCGGGTCACAGGCAGATATGGGAAGAAAACTTGGTATTGATTAATGTCCATAACCTGGAAACCTCCCTGGGCTTACACACCTATGAGCTGGCGAAGAAACACTTGGGAGACTTGGTGGGTAGACTACAGGCACCCCCATTTTTTTTCCCATTAAACCACTGTATGTAACCTCAAAGCTGTGGCAAGAAAAAACAGGAACTTAGAGATCACTGACTGGTGGTTTTGTTTTCTTCATTTGTAGACTACTGAGGAGATCACTGGCATATTGGCGGGCACCATCGTGCCCTCTGACCTGGAGTGGGGTCCTTCCAACTTTGTCAGGGTCAACACCTCTCTATAGGGATGAAGGCCTGGTAACTGAGGTTAAAATGCAGGTGAGGTATACCGTGAAGTATCAGAACACATTAGCATAAAACAATAGGACTTGGTTGTCTTTTTGAAGAAGAGGTAGTCTACATTTACTTACACAACTTTTCTATCTTCTAGGGTTTTTGTGGCTCTTGTTGGGCCTTCGATGCAGTTGGAGCTCTGGTGGGGCAACTCAAGGAGACTTCAGGCGTCCTGATGTCCCTCAGTTCTCAAAACCTGTTGGATTGCTCCATAAAATTCAGCAACCACGGGTCCCACGGTGGTTTCATGACAAACGCCTTCCAACACATTAAAAAACCAATGCATTGATTCTGATGCAGCCTACCCCTACGTTGGCGAGGTGAGTTTCCGAGACAATGCATATTGTAAATATATGTAAATACTTTATTCATTGGAGGGTTTGATTTAAACATTCTTCAATTGTGGTTGGGGTGTATACTACAGAGAGAGAGAGGCTACAAGATGGCTCGCAACAGACAGAACCCGTGTGGCATCGCTCTCTGCTTGTTTCCCCTTGATGTGATTAAAGGGTTCCATGTCTGTCCGTCTATCTGATGAACAGGAGGAATGATTACAGCAAGCAAAACCTTTTTTTATGTACACATGGGTATGAGTATTGGTTTTAAGACAGACTTCAAAAGTTGATCCTATCCTTTTGTAAAGTGAGGGAAAAAACTATTGTGTGACATTTACTTGTTTTCTTTTGTTTTCTTAAGTTAATCATGTTAACTTTAAGTGTATCCAGGTAGATAATGTTGCAAAGCATGACCTCCTGACATTTAAAGTTCATAGAAAAATTCTGAACTTAAGTTGACTTAATGCTGTGCAATGCAAACCATGACATTGGTTTTCTTTCTTCAAGTTTTATTTCCATTATGATTTATCATTTTCTTCATTGAACTGGATAAATGGCACAAAAGTGCAAATCCCAGCACAATGAACAACTCTCACATAAAATAAATACAGCACCTTTTCAGCATCACTAAAATATTCTCAATATCCACAAGTAATAAATACTGAATTTACCAAGATATTCAGCCTTCATTTACAAAACACAAAGACAACACACAATAGATTTTTGTGTCATATTGAACTTTTTTTGGAATTGTTTTCCTTGATCTTTTGTTCCACGAAGTCCAAACTTGCACGTACGTACATCTACAGTTTCTACACACAGTACATTGTTTTGTTTTTTTAATTGAACTCACATTTAGAGTTTAACTTTTATCATTTAATAAACAGGTCAGAGTCAAACTAAAGATAACGCAACATAAAATTCCTTCGGTCCAAACTACAGTGAAGGATTCTTTCAGATGGAGTTGTTTTCTGGCATGGGTCGGCCATTTATTTTCAGAATATATTCAGAATGGATCCATGTGATCTTAAGAGTTGAGACAGAAACCATGCCATAAAATCTCCTCCATCCTTTTATCAGACTGCCATCATTAAGGTAAGTCTTCAGGCTGGTGTTCGCTAACACATGCCATATTACTGCATCATTATAGACAAAACTCAAACCAGCGACCCTTTTGATAGTTCATATATATATATATATATATATATATATATATATATATATATATATATATATAAATATATATATATATAATGCAAATTCTACACAGAGTGACATTAAATAGTAAACTTTTACATTTTGGACAGGAGCTTCAATTTGACAGAGGGGGCTCTTTTGGTGAGTTGATAAACTGTGGTCATTTTGGATTTAACAAAGGCTTCTTATTTCTTAAGAATTGGGAAAAACCTCCACTTCATTGCTCACACTTACCCCTCTTCAAACAGACTCACATGAACAAACGAGTATTTGTCAATTTGACTTAATTTATGCACATTTTCAGCTCTATTTTCCTTAAGCGTATTTCCCTATTTCCTTATATAGATATAGATATAAAAAAGAGTTACCTGGGTCCAAGGTAAACAAGGAGCACAGTCACCACTAACTTACTTTCAGAACACACACTCAAGTTTCACCAATTTTAACCCCACTTTGATTAAGAACAATCACTGCAAGCAACAAATCTATGTCATCATACAACAGTGAAAACACTAGTTCTTGCTTTAGACAAAAACAGCTGGCAAACAGGACGTCCAAGAAGTCAGACAATACGATACAAACATGCGTCACGACTGGTTGAATACACAAGGATTAGAGGGTTAAGTTGTCTTTTTGAATTTCAGCTGTGATCCTTTTCTGTATGTTTTAATACAGAACATACCGCACGTTATCGCTGAGACCGGCTATCTTTGATGGGATTTTGTCTTAAAGACTTAATTGTATCAGCAAAAGAGCACCCGAGTCTATTAATGAACAGCAGATTAGATTCTACACTGCACATATTTGTTGTTTTTCTTCTTCTCTTAGTGTAAATATATTTCCGTGGTCCCCAACTGAGCTGTGTTTTCATCGCAGGGATGAAAACACCGCAACACAAAAAAGTAGAAAAATATGTGAAAGACAATTTAGACTCAGCTTACGCACACACACACATACACACACACATCAGTACAATAACGGCACATCCAAACAGTCTCTCCAACGTGAACAAGGCGTTTATGTGTGATACGCACAAGAAAGTGAAGGAGAGATTTGATCCCTTAGAATGCAAGCCAGATTGGACAGCATTAAAGGAATAGTTTTACATTTTGGTAAATGCTCTTTTTCTTTAGGAGTTAAATTGATACTGCTTTAATGACTGTATCTACATATAAATCTTAGTTTAGCATTAACACTGGAAACCAAAGGAAACAGCTCGCCTGGCTGAATCCAAAGGTAACAAAATCCACTTACTTACACCTCTAAAGCTCACTAATTACAAAAAACAAACATAACATGTCCATTTTATTTAATCCATAAAAACTAAAATGTAAAAACAAGTTTTTTTAACAAGGATATGTGCCAAACTATTTCTTCCGCTTGTGTTGCATTTGAACTGAGACATGGTGGTATCAATCTTGTCATCTGACTCTCTGCAATAAAATGAATAAGCACACTTATCAAAATGTTGAATTATTCTTTTAAAGTCTTTCTCTCTCACACACACACAGACACATACTCATACACAATCCAGATGACGTCTTTAGGTCTAACAACATACTCTACTGTGCAACAGCAGCACCCACATACTCACCCACTGATTGTCAGCAACATATATATGTATACCTTTTGAGAAATTATACCGAAGTAGTGATATGTATAAATAATGGTACTCAGCTTTTCTTTAGAGCGATTGTGTCCAATTTGGTCACACACAAGTCACAATATTATGAAGGCATTTTTCTTGTGTACTTATCTCATACAGGAACACAGTGAGGGATAACTTCATTTCTGTCACAAAAGAATGCAGTAAAAGGTACACAAGCCCTTAACATGAAATTAGAGAAGGGATTTGTAATCTCTGTTTTCCCTTTGTGCTGCACTACCGGATCAATATGACTGTTTTTCACTGATTCTTCTTCTGTTGGTCCCATTTGATTTGTGCTTATGAGAATAATGAAGTCACTTCATGACTCTTAAGGGGCATTAACACAATTTTAAGAAACAATACTGCATTGTTAGTATGAGGCCAAACAGGAAAATACAAAAAATACAAATGACAATGAAAAAAAAATAATAATGTTGAAGTCAATTTAGTAGCTTTTTTTGCAGAGCTTTCTTTCCCTACAAACACAAAGCAATCTGCTAAGAAACAGATGCTGTGGGAAGCTCTGCAGAAAACCTTTTGTCAAACTTCACACTCAACCAAATAACTTGTGTTCACATTAAGGCTAATTAACACAGCTATGCATATCAGTTGGAGCTAGAGATTATTTTCTTTTAAATCATATATCTGAAATATCAGAAAACTATCCTGCATGTAGAAAAATTTGTTGGAGTGGCACTTGAAGATAAATAATGTGTTCTATTTGATATAAATTAGGTGGGGACCGGTGTTCCGTACATTCTGCTGTTGGATCAGTAAGTTATGTTCTACATGGCTGCACTGAATTGAATTAAATGGACGCGTTCTCTTGTCTCACATAACAAAGACACACACATGCATACACACAAGACCAATTTAGGCAATAATACACTATAGTATCTGTTCTGCATCTAGCACTTGACCAAAATCCGTCCCTCAGACGTCCCTGTGTTGCAAACATGACAGCGCCACAGCTGTATGGTTCAACACCAGGGAGGGAAAACATTAGTTTAACACTAAACACTGAGGAGCTGAATCCAACTTATCCCATTTACAACAGAGAATCCTGTGAAATGCATCTTTCCTTGTCTGTGTTTTGAGGCTGCCAATAGAGGAGTAGACTGAATTTATGAAGTGACAAGGAAAATGACTTTCTTTGTTTCTGAATTAATCAAGTGTCACTGGCATGTTATCATATTTTTTGGTAGAAACTGGCTAGGCGGTGGTCGAAGGTCATGGGCATTTGTTTGTTAGAGAAAATATATTTACCATTAAATTGTGAGATCTCTTCAAAGAACAACATCGTCAAAGCACAAGCATCAGCCTGGATGGAAATAAACTGTACAAGCAGCAAATAAGAAAGCAGCACTGAAAGCCAGTCGCTGAGGTTGCGGACAGACGAGAAAGAAAAACACTGCAGTCATATTCAAAAACTGATAGCTTATATAGACTAAATCTGTTCATGTTCCCCCATAAATGGCTTTTTTTCTGTCTTGTCTCTTCATTTGACATCTCTGTCTTCTCAAATGTGTTTGATATTATCTGTGGGCTAGTGAGAGAAAACTCCCAGGAATGATCTTGTTATCCTTACTGCACACCACAATTTTTTACTGCATCACGCTGTGGATGTTACACTTTGGAGATGTTTTTTGTAACTAACAGTGCAGCTGAAAGTGTTATCATTCAGATGTAGTTGTGTTATCATGACACAGGTAATTATTTCTACATCTGTGTGCTCTTCTCTTAATTGCTGTATAGACTTTGAATGATGCAATCCATATTTCAAAGGATTCTGCGCTTACAATGGGGATGGCAGTCAGCTCAGTTGGTGTGTGTGACGGGCAGCACTGAAGTTCTCAGGGATGTTCGGGCTCATTGGTTGTCGAACACACACGCTGGCTGTGCTCTGCTGCCCACTGTTGGTCATTTTGTTTTACTGCAAAACTAGGCCTCGTGTTTCAGGCAACTTGGTTGCAAGGAAACTACCTGCAGCGAGTGCGCCAGCGGCAAATAAGATGGGTACAGCCTTGGTAATGCCGACGAATGACTGGAAGATGCTGATGCCCAGGACGGCCGCCAGCTTACAGAGGGCATTCAGGAAGCCAAACGCTGTGGTCCTGAGAACAGGAAAAGAGGGAGAAACACAATCACGGTGAAGAGGTTTCAGCAACTGATACAAGAAGGTTTTTACTGATCTTTAATCCTATTTCAGTGGGGCACATTACTGTATATGGACATGCTTAGTGCTCTTCTACTATACCTTCTCTGAAGTAATTTGTTGTACAGATGAGTAAAAACAAAAGGTGAATGTAAAAAACATAAAATGTATGAGCACAAAATTCTAAATTCACAATAGTTCTTTGTACTTCTGATAATACAGATAATAAGCTAGTAATAGTAGTAGTAGTAGTTGTTGTTGTATTTTGTGTCATGTATACAAGTGCCCAAAAGATAATGTTGCAGTGGTGAAACAACATTTGTCTGACAAGAAATGAACTTAGCATAGGGATTTTTTCCTCTAATCTTCCAAACATAAGGTTCCCTTATTAAAACACAGATATGTATTTATTTTTAAAGGATATTTAACTAAAAAGTAGAGTCTTTGAATAATCAATAACATGTGAAATGGAATTCACTTTCAGTCTTAAGTAAATCCTATTAGATTATGTAGGATTGAACATTTGAAAGAGATCTTTGACTCGTCTTTTTCTTCACATGTTATAAGGCAATATAGTCTGACATAAGGTTTGTACCAGACATTTAGAGGCCATCACGTAAGTAAGTAGGCTATCATGATTATTAAACAAAAAAAAGTTTACAAACCCAACTTAAAAAGGAATTTTAAGCAATAGTCCAACATTTTGACCAAATACCCTTGTTCGTTTTCATGCCGCGAGTTATAGTAAGATGAGAAGATCTATGCTAATTGCACATCTGTCAGTCAAATGTGTTGCTGGAGCCGCTTTGCTTAGCTTTGCATGACGACTGGAAAAGTGCATTAATTAACACAAAAAGATTTAGCTCTATTTAAAAAACAACAACAACAATGTCTGTATTTCCCAAAAAACAAAGTGAGGAGAAAAAGCAATGCCCGGAGGTCAAAAACAACAAAAGAATCACCTCGTGTGTTGATCTATTTATCGATTTATTTGCAATCAATAGGCTCACAAATCTGCTGGCATGGAACTTTCTTTAGAGCATGTATGACAGCAGTGAGCTCTCTTTTTAAGGAGCTGTGTGTAGGATTTAGTGGTGTCTAGTGGTGAGGTTTTAGATTGCAACCAACGGAATACCCTTCAATCACCCCTTTCTTTCCGTGTGTAATAGAACCTACAGTGGTCTTGTAACATAAAAATGTGAAAGGCCCTCTCTAGAGCCAGAGTTTGGTTTGAGCATTCTAGGCTTCTGTAGAAACATGGCAATGCAACATGGCGGACTGAGTGGGAGTCCCTATGTAGATATGAAGGGCTCATTATGAGATAAAGAAAACACTATGGTTCTTCTTTATATATATATTTCATTCCATTTCTGCCAATATATATCCCTAAATCCTACACACTGCTCCTTTAAACTATAAATACTCATACTAACACGTAAAGTGATATAACTTTTTACAGCTAATCCATATCAGTCCAAAATATGTGACTCAGACGATTGACAGGAACAGTGTTTAGGCACGATACACCAACACCATCTGTCCACATCTGCTTGGGGAAATGACTGTCACAATCAACAACCTACAGCATCTAACTGACAGCGCTGTCTTCATCTAAAAGTAATGTGATTCATCATGTTATCACCAATCAACCAAAAACAGTGCATCTGTACACCTGCAGGAAGATCCTCCACTCCTCACAAACAAAAGAAAAGAAGAAATTACATGTAAATAAAAAAAGACAAAACAAATTTAAAAAAAAAAACTATTGTCAGGAAAACTAAGAATAACTAGAGCTCCCCACAAGTTCACAATTCAACAGAAAATAGATTATCAAAAACAGTTAGTGCATCTCACATTACCTTTTATCGGAGGGGTAGAGCTCCACTGTTATCACATCCAGGGCGTTCCATGAGGCAATGCTGATACCCCCAAACAGACACAAGAGGGCGATCATCCCCGACTCACTGTTGCCGAACATCAGGAAGAAACAGCTGACACAAGATATGACACTGGATCCCGCTGACCAGAAAGAGAGAGCAATCAGAATTACATTAAGTCAAATAGCCTCTATGTCCATTAGTGAATTATCTGCATAGATTAGATTAACCTACCCAGCATCCTTAAACGCCCAATTTTGTCCATTAATAGAGCTGACACAATGTTGCCAGGCAACACCGCCAACGTGCCAAGGAAGTTGACAAAGTATATCATGTAGGCATTGTTGAAATCATCGCTGAAGTCGAGCATGCAGCCCTCCTTGTTGTGGAGGAATGTGCTGTTGACCAGTTTACAGTTGACCATCCGGTATTTGAACAAATCTGATGAAAGAGAAAAAGGGAGAAAGAGAGAGAGAGGGGTGTTATTGGTCTGAGAATTACCACTAATTTTGTCCTCCTAACTTTTACAGTTTCCTTTTCATATGGAGGTTGAGCAGAGGATTGGAGACACTCCTCAGGGATGGAAAAACTCACTTTTCACCTCCTCTGCATTTTTCTGTGTAAAATTAAATAATGTAATCTATGTTTATATTTACAATTTATCTTCTTCTAAAATACGCTAGAAAGTAAATATCAACCAAAAATTAGGACAGTGCAATTTATGGCAAGTATTTTAGTACAGATATAACATAGTTTCTCTATAGCTAAAACTTCACATGACTTTAGTCACATTTGCATATAATTTAGACCTTTTAATCTATTTTTATACTATCATTATTATGGAAAGCATGAAAAGCATTTTATTTTTATTTTTTGGGTGAACCTCTGACTTCATTGTTACTCCCTGACACCAAAGCACACACTTAGCATAGAATGATCTCACACAACCAAACCCTCTGTCAGCGGCTTTTTTTAATCACGATTCCTTTCAGGCAGAGATTAAACATATAAACAGCATCCATCACTAAATAAATAACAGGAAAAAAATAGAAGAGGTCATAAGAGGTTACAAGGCCTGTTACTTTATTTTATGTTCATACTTTGTTGCCTGCAGCTGCCCCAAAAACAAAATGGTTAGATTTTGTGATGACACTGCTTAAACTGCTTAGACATCTTGGATGTCCAAATGACATAAACATAAAAGAATGTATCATTGGCTTTGGTGATGAGAAGATACTGCTGCTGTAAAAGCTGCTGAGGCAGTTACTGTGGAAGTGAAGAGGTTGGGATTTAAGAAACCGCTTTCTCAGGGAGATTCTGACATGTTGATTGAAAGCACAAGCAGAAATCAAAACCATACAGAAAAGGCCCTCTATGCCCTAAACACCCCCCCACACACACACACACACACACATACACACACACACACTTTTTTGTGCATGTGTACAGTAATATACTATTATTCAAAGCATTGGTCTACTTGTAGGCTGTATTTGCTTAATTAAAAGCTGATATTTAAGGAAAAAAAATGTCTTAGTCATGAAGCATGTTTGGCAGCTAATCACATCACACGCTGTCAATAAGTCTGGCCAGGATTTGTTTATGTTGCTACGGTAACAGTTCTGCTGCAGAGTAACCCAGGGTTACTAGCAACAGAATGTTTCCATGGTTGCAATCTTGCTGAACATCTGTGTTTTAAATGTTTTCTATTTTTACTTCAGGCTGTAATTATACAACCTAAAATTCATATATAATCTCAAATGATTTGTGCTTTTGCTGGGCAGCATGTGTTATAAGAATGTGGTGATTATTACAACTGTTTAATTGCAGGTGTGAATAAAACTAGTGCTGAAATGATTGGTTGATGTGTTTTCTCTGTTTTAAATCACTTTAAAGCTGCAATCTTTTAACACTAACAATGTATCAAATGACTTTACATAATGTGAAAGGATCCACTCACAAATAATTATCATCTGGCTCTGCTGTTCCCCTCAAGTCTTTTCGTAGTTTTAATTCATCGAAAGAGCTATATAGTTTCCTTAGCAGGTGGTAGAGACCAAAACAGAGCTAAAAGGTGAGTGAAAAATACACTAAGATTTGCTGGGTGGTCAGAAATATGACTCCAAATAAATGTTAATATTGCTCTGTGTCTAATGCATGCGCAAATAAGTTAATGAATGCCCACTTGAATTGAATTTCGTTGGGTTTTGGACATTTCTTGGTTCAAAACAAGGCGTTTTCTAAAAACTTCATCTTGAGCTGATGGCAGCTAATCACATCACACGCATGCTTCTCATAATCATGTTTCACTTTTTTTTACATTTTAGACACTTAATGATTAACAAATAAACAATTGACCTTAATGCACATCAATACTGATGACCAAGTACAAATCATATTTACCTGTGTTATAGAACAAACTTGCAACAAAGGTGCAGTTTCTGAATATGGTGTGTGTGGAGGTGATGTCCTCAAAGTAGCACTCCTCAAACACAGAGTTTTCAAACACCATTGACTTCATCTTCAAGTTGAGGAACCTAATAAACAGTTCACAGGTTTTCAGCCAAATGTTCTGTTCTGTGGTTTTATTATTGTGCTTTATTGTTGATTTAGTAGCGTTCAAATGTAAATCTTACTAAGGACCAATACACCTCTGTTAAAAAAACACTTACTTGTCATTAAAATAGTGTCCTTCAAGATGAATTTGGTTTTCCAGGGTGAAGTTAAAAGTGATATGCTCCACTCGTTCCCCACTGAAGGTCTTTGTGCGTGATTCATATTCCTGCTTCTGGATGTACTTGATCATGTCTGGGAACCACACTGTCAGACCGTAATAGCTGCAAAGTTTTTAGAGTCAATAAAGAGGAAATAGGATTTAAACGTGAACGTGATTCACCACATAGCAAAGAGTCTTTAGTTTACCTGAAAGACATGGTAAACCAAACAGCCATGAGCATGAAAGTCGTCCGTTTGTATTCTGGGTTGAAGCAGGCAACAATGTTATTCCGAATCTGAAACATGTGAACAAGAACACACACATTTCTGATAAGATTCTACTCAGTTAATTTGTCAGATTCAATTGTGTTTTTATGACACACAATGCATTATGGTCTTATTTTAATCTGATGGTAATATTTCAGCTCAGTAACATGCAACTTGAAGAGCTAGAATTAACTTTATAAATAGGAGGT
Source organism: Etheostoma spectabile (assembly GCF_008692095.1). NCBI lineage: Eukaryota > Metazoa > Chordata > Actinopteri > Perciformes > Percidae > Etheostoma > Etheostoma spectabile. The sequence goes on from NC_045746.1 coordinate 561,391, forward strand.
AAGATTTGAATTTAGCATGACAGCAGCCAACCTGGTTTTCCCAAAATGTCTTCCTTTTAAAGACATGCATGCTTGGCATCTACACAAAACTACATTGTTACATCTTCAACATTAAAAGTGTTCTGTAGGCATTAAGAAGGTGGTGGTGCAGATTCAGAAGAAAATGGAGGGTGTAGGCGTGGAGCATAGCGTAGGCTGAATGCAAATTAAAATCAGATGCAAAGCTGGTCATGATTATGCCTAGAACTGCATTTCTGCAACATTGTGCAACACAATCAAGAAAACAAGAAACTCAAATGCAAATGTTTTAATGATCACAGATGCAAAAAAAAGTATCACCACATTTAATTTTAGGAGAGTGTGTGCAAGTAGATATGGCTAAAAAGACTTCTAATAATATGTTGATTTTCTGGTTTAATTCACTCAAGTAATCAAACACAGGTCAAGAAGGTGAAGAGGAAAAGAGGTATTTCTTAGCTACTCTCAGCAGCTACTCCATCCACACTGTTCCTTTCCACTGATGCTAGCTCCACTGAGGCCTTTTACTTACAGCCACAAACTGTAAAACGCCTCAGCCTCATACCATGGTACAATTACTGTAAGACTGTTTTTAAAGAGCAGTGATTCCAGATACGATCTCAGGGGTGTTTTATTTCATCTTTCTAAAACTCGGTTACAGTTTTTGTTCAGAACTGCCACATCAAATCTCCTTCACTCACCTGTTGGGAGAGGCTCATAATCTTTAGCCTGTAGCGTTTCAGGACTGGAGTATCGGTGCCAGTGTCCACCAACTCATCCATTTGTTTCACTGTCTTAATTGTGGTGACCTTGGATGAAAGAGACACAAATCCTTCAGCCCGATGTCATGAAATGAATTTGGATGGTAACATTTTCTAACGACTAAAAGTGCCATTGCTGAAACTCTTTATCCTGCTGCTTTGAGTTCTCCATGGAGGAACGTCAGGCAGATAACACAGTGAGAGAAAATGGATTAGGCAAACTGAAAGCATAACCATGTCAAATAACAATGGTACTTTTTATGTGTTGTTATTGTTGTTAACTTTATTTGTTTTAATGCTGACACTAAAATGTAGACAGCAAATGTGGAAGCAGATGTTGTTTGAACTTTAGTCCATAAGAATTGTAATGATTTCAGAGTAAAAGCAAAAAAATTAATAAGCACCCGACTGTTTAGATTTTTATAAGTGAAAATCTACTTCCTCATGTTTTCATTGCAACAAATAGCAGCTAATATCTTGTTAATGTACCAGCTAGAATACACATACTGTAAGTTGGAGAAGTCATACACCTGTGATCCCAGGGAAATAGTTCAAGCTGTGTCATCTAGAGACAATGTTTTAATAACTGTGCAGCTTACACACAAAAACGGGCAGTGACCTTTGTTGCATGTCATTTCCAATCTCTCTGCTGGCGGCTATCTAATGAAGGCATAAAGCTGATATACAGTATAACAATATTTTCTTACGATAGATACTTACAGAAAACACCTTCTCTGGGTGTCCCTTTGCTCGCATGTTAGTGTCGTGAACTTGCTTCAGAATCATCCAGCCTTCATCATGTTTGCCATTCTGTTTAAAAAGAAAAGTAAACCTCATTCTCTGTATGACCGTTCTGTTTTTTTTATGCATTTAGCTCCATTACTTTAAACATTCAGAGGAAGAAATTCATTCAAGATACTTGTGTAAAATTACATGTGTAATAATTCAAGTGTAAAACCAGCCAATACTGTAAGTTTATCTGTCAACAAGCACATCTGCTAACCTCTAAGTAGAAGCGTGGGCTCTCTGGCATGGCACTGAGGGAAGCGATGGCTGCCACAGAAGGAAATGCGCACACTAACACAAACACACGCCAGCTATGGAACTGATATGCCGAGCCCATCTGGAAACTCCATCCTAAAAAGACAAACAAAACGAAAACTTAAAAAGATGAGCTCACGCCGTACACTTTTTACGACACATACCGTCAGACAATTGTTATGGAGCTTTGGCAGAAATCTACTTAGTTTGATATGACACTGTATGAACTATGTTTTTTTTTTCTTTAAGTCAAAGGTCAGCCACTGTGCAGTGTCTCTGGGAAGATGCTTTCTAGCAGACAGGCTTGAACATGTATGGTTTTAGCAACCAAAACTGATGCTCAAAAACTTTTCTCATCTAAATGTAAGAGTTAGATGAGTAGTTAGGATGATATCACTCTCATCTTTGTCCATCAATTATAAAGCTGCAATTAACAGCCAGAGAGCTTAGCTTAGCATATAGACTTGAATCAGCTAGCCTGGCTCTGTACAAAAGTAACAAATCTGGCTACCGGCACCTCTAAAGCTCACAAATTCACAAGTTATAACTTGTTTGTTAAATAAGAACAAAAAACAAAGTGTAAAAACAAAAATTCACCATTTTACGTTTTTTTTTACAACGGATTATTTCTCGGCTGCAGTACTTAGAGCAAATGAATAGTCCAAATAAATAAAATTTATTAAAAGTTATTTAGTTACCTTTATTTAGTAGGTATAGACAGCTATTTCCCCTTTTTCTTTGTGCTAATCTAAATTAACTGGCTATAGCCTACTTATGGACAGATAGAGAGTGGTATCAATCTTCTCATGTAACTCTCGGCAAGAAGCAAATAAGTGTATTCAAAATGTTGAGCTATTGCTATTAACTTTTGCTGTAAATCAAAGAAGATGATCTGCTAACTTGCATAGTAGCAAAGGTAGCTAACCATAATGTTATAAATGCGGGGATATGGTCAGGAATATGGATATGAAGACAGTACTCACCATAATGTGGGATTATAGCCCAGGCCATTGCGGATGCGTATATTCCCCCAATCATCCAGAACATGCAGAGCCAACTGAGGTGCTCACCGCGCTTCTCTTGGGACAGAAATTCAGAATAGTAGGAAAACACGATGGGAATCGAGCCACCAATCCTGCAAAGATCAGAAAAACAACTAAGTGTCCCGGTGTTTAAGAGTTCAAGCACACAAGGTTTAGGTAGACAGATTATTTGCTTGCATGAGTCCATCAAATTGGTGCAAAACTAACAAAAGCTCTGTGGAACCGTGATTGATTTGACCGCATATGGGAATGATTACAGCATTTCAATTTGCCACTTCACTAAACCAGAGGAACTGTTGTTTTAAATGATGTAAAGACTTTACTGCTGGTGCAATTACTATACGTTATTTTGTTAATTTTATTATGTTAATGTTATAACTTATTTTTGAGTTAAACCTTTTGTGTTTCATTTCAGTGATATATACACACACACACACACACACATATATATATATATATATATATATATATATGGTTTATTTCTTAAAGTACTGCTGTCTGGGCTCTTGTCTGACCATTGCATGTGTTAACTCTCTTCCATCATTCTCGCAGTATCACACACGCTCACTTTGTTGACGCTTATGTTCCAATACACAGTGGCACAATCTTGTCTGTCATATTTCTCTAATATCTCTTTAATGCTTTTTGCACTATTCCATTGGCACAAACTGTATTCAGAGTATGTACTACACTCAATATTTATATTTGATCTGTATTTTTTGTAGACTCTTTGCTGTATTTTGTATATTTATATTTTGTGTATTGTGTATCTACGTTGTCTCGTACGTTTTGGGCAGGTTGTCTATGCAAATGACAATTTGTTCTCAATCAGCTTACTTGGTTAAATAAAGGTTAACTAAAAAATAAAAAAAAATCCATTTACCCAACACCTGAGAGGAGTCGGCAAAACAGAAAGGTGCTGTAGCCCTGGACGAAGGAGGAGAAGAAGGAGAAGACACTATTGATGGAGAGAGAGATGAGAAGAGACTGGCGACGGCCTATCCGGTCAGCCAGGGCCCCCCAGAGGAAAGCCCCAACCATCATCCCAAAATATACAATCAGACCTGTGGAGAGAGCAAAGAAAATGAAACTATTACAGCGTCAAATGTAAGTCTATCCTGTCTCTTTATTTCTTCTACACTTCTACTGTAAGATTATGTTGTGTGGGTTTTCAGGTTCGTTATTAGTCCGCTGACAGCTGGCCTCTCAAGACAGGCAGACAACAGTTCTAATATTTTTTCAAAAGATCAGGCATTATTCTTTATTTTTCTTAATGTCTACAAATTCCATGAAAACATTAAAACCAATAATGAGTTAGTTTGTCTGAGCTCCAATTTTTTTTACATTTGGCAGCAGGACTGTGTACGTAGGATTGAGTCAAGGAGCTCATGCTCATGATAGTAAAAATGTGTATTAACAGCCAATTCTTGTTAGTAGATTGGCTTTTGAGATAAGGCTGACAAAAAGAAAAACATAGACAAATTATCATTAAAGCCTATTAAAATGCATTATGACACAGCCAAACCAGAACCTGTACAACAAAAGGATGAGACACTGTAAAAGAGTCTTACCTAGCATGCTTTTGTTAGGTTCAGACAGGCACATATCCTTCTCAGCGCTGGGCAGGACGAACCCGACCACGAAGATCTCCACACCGTCTGCCATGAGAGCCAGCCCCAGCACAAAGTACAGGCTCCACTGGAACTTCCCGTGACCACATTCTTGTAAAATGGTCTCGTACTGTTGAGCCAGCTCTTCCTGGTCTTTCCTCCTCTCTGCCTCGGACACTCCGATATCTGTGAATTGCTGAGCGCCGGCCGTCACTGAGCCCGGACCTCCAGCCAGGCTGGCCTTGCCTGATTCAGCCCGGGGAATTCCTTGGTACTCACCCTCGTAGATCTCATCATCCTCATCATGACCCTCTGTTGAGTCACTGTGGCCGCCCTCATCGTCATTGGCCGCCTGGCTGTCTCCACGGTAATAACCTCCATCCTGGCTTCCCTGAGTGGGGTAGTCATCATCATCATCCTCTTCAAACCGGTTGTAGGAGCGCTTGCTGTACTGATCGCTCACCCGATCCACTGAACGGCCGACCTTCTTAGATGCTTGCCGCTTGACTTCTTTGGCAATGTCTTTGGCGCCTTTTATAAAGGCAGTCCGGTTTTGGTAGCCGTCCTCCATTTTAAAGAGGTTCAGAAGATGCAAAAGTGGTCAAAGATTTAGAGGAGAGGCCACCTGAAGCTTCAGTGTGTTCAGGATACACCTCACGGACTTAAAAAGCTGTCAGTCACTTGACTGACAACAGGCTCCTCTTATGTCTGGGGAGAAAATAAAAATATAAATTAACCAATCTTATATAATTTTCCTTCAGGCGTGTAGTGGTATGTTTCATGGAAAGGCGCTTTGTCGTCATTAAGAGAGACATTTGATAGGAGCTGCGAAAGCATCAGTGCAACTTTCTGGTGACCCATTACAATAAATGGGCCTAATGGAAACCAGGGCCCAAAGGGTTAGGGGGCCTGTGCCCCGGTAGCCCTCAATCTAAAGGGACTGTGACATTTCTTGCAAAGGTAAATCAAATGACTACGAAGATAAAGTGACTACAAAGAGATGCTAAATGACTACATTGTGTCTACAAAGAGACTTAAAACATCCAGAGACACAAACAACAATGACATGCAACAAGATGCAGAGTGACCACGAAGAGAAAATGCCAGGTTTTTTTTCTTGAAACTGATCATTCTTTTTTTTTTTCATTGAGCTAACCAAACCACCTTACCGGCCTATAGTGATGTTTTTCCAGACTACATCTGTTGCATATCCATTATCTGCCCAGCACGTGTTTACTGCTGAGTCACAGATGGGCTTGAGCAGTTATTTCAGGGCGAGACATCAAGCCTTTAATGGCAAGAGTGATTTTTAATGGATGTTTCTTGGTGCAGAAGTTCATTTTGAAGAGCTACAACACGTGACAAAATCTCAAATAAAATGGGACTGATATGATGCTCCAAAAGGTCCGTGAAGGCCTTACAGATCACTGTTTACTGTGACATCCCATGACACATATTAACACCTGACCTCTCCATTCTTTCTTTTTAAAGACTGCTCAAAAAATCCTCCAATAAAATTTGAGTTTTTTTAATAGTTTAACCGATCAAAAAATAAATCTATCAACAATATTGCAGAAAACCAATAAAGTGTACTAATAAGCCATAAAAGTTAATTAATTCAAAAACTGAGAGGAGCTGTGTGCCAAAATAAATGAGGCTTGAAATTGAGAAAAAGAAGCTGGAAAACTGATGTCCATTTAAACTGTCTGCTGCAGTATCACATCCTCTTTTGAAATACACTGATAAGGCACTGATGTAGTTCACTGACAATACCCACATCCATATGCTGGTGGATGTAAGGCGCTGTGTGCCACAGGTTGCCTTGCAATAAAACATGTCACTTTGATTTTGTGCTGCAGTGAGACAACAGACACAGGATGAGAGACATCACTGTGACGCACACGTTGACCCCCGTTTCAAAATGGTCTGACAGGTAATAATGGTCTGACAACGCTTCAATGTCTGCCAGGTATACAGCATAAACAGGGCCAGAGACAGGGTCGACTAAATACTGCCATAAAAAGAAACCTGTGAAAATGTCTGTAATTGTAACATTGTAAATGTATTTCTCAATTTTTTTTATTTCACTTTTCTGTAAATGGTATCTCCCCATGTGATGGTCTAATTGCTACTTCAAATTGTAATGGTGAAATAATAAATCCCATTATTTATTTATTTGGTAACACTTTACTTGAAAGTATCTACATAAGAGGGATTTGACACTGTCAAACATGCAGTAAATATGATTGAGCTAAAAATGTTAGAATTGTCCTTTCTCCACACTATGTGCAATTACAGAATGATACAATTGCTCTTTAAAATGGTAGAAAAAAATAATAAATACAAGTATATGAATTCATGTCCTCAGTTACAGCCCTGAGTTATGCAGACTAGACGGCCAAAATCTATGCTAGCTGCTGTAAAGTAAGTACATTAGGAAATTAGGTATGTTCAAAAAGAAGATTTACCAGGTTGTTGTTTAATGGTTTTATAATCAGCCTATACGCAAAATGATGTACATGTTCCAGGCATAGAAAGCAGGGAAGTGGGATCCGATCACAAGTGGTCACTCCGGATGCATTTGGAGACATCCTGCCGCCGGAACACACATATAGGCTGTTCTGACTTGGTTTAAACGTCTGTCCTGAGTGACCGGTACTTAGAGCTGTCCACTTCGGATCAGATCACTCAGGATGGATGTTACAACCAGGTCACAGCAGGCCCATAGTTATCTAAGATATACAGTATACATGTGCCAGCATCTTTATCCTTGTCAATGCACAATCCACGTTTGGTTTGTTTTTGGAAAATTGAATTCAAAAGTCATCTCCAGTCACACTGCCAGCATGATGAGCAGATTTACTGGCACAGATCAAAGGAACCCTACAGGCCTGGTCAGCCAGGCTAAACTATAGACACTAACCTAATAATGCTTTGAACTCAAGCACTTACAGGCCTGTAATCACTGCCCCTTGCAAACTTGACCACTTGAAGACCTAAGTTAGAGGTCTGATTGGCCTTTCTCAAGGCAGAAATGTTGACTTGCCACGGTAGGAAAAAGCACAGGTGTTACTATTAATATTAATGATAAATGTCTTACACACCTGTGTTCTGACTGCTGTTACAAGTCTACATCTCTTCGATAGATAGATAGATAGATAGATAGATAGATAGATAGATAGATAGATAGATAGATAGATAGATAGATAGATAGATAGGTATTTTTACAAAACAACCTATTCGCAACAGGTCACCTATGCACTTAAATCCTTTAACTCACAATTTGTATCTCTTTTTCACAAATATACAAGTGTAAAGGCAAACGGCTTTAAACGCACTTTTCTCATTTCGTCCCTGTTGTCAAGTTGATAGCATCTCCACAGCGGCAAGCCTGCAACACACAGCTCTGTGGGATGAGGATGAGGATGAGGAAGATGGATGTTTTTGCTCTCTGGTTTGAGCAACCCTTTTATTTTTTCCTCTATATTTTCTCTCCCATTAAAAAAAAAATCTGCATTAGTTTACCACTTCCTTTGCCAGGCCAAGCAAGGCGTATAGCCATCACATTACAGTAGCTACTGAGGGATTTCTATTAGAGTGTGAAGTGTCGTGATGAATGATCTGGACATCTGAAGATCGCATTAACGACAGCCACAGAAATAACACACATCGTTCACCTAATATTATGCTCTATCAGGCCTATTTATAAAATGGTTATAATATTTGTGCTGTCTTACATGGTTATTTTTCAGAAGCAGCAATTGCCTGAAAGGGGAACGTGAATGTGAATTCAAGAGTCTGATTTAATATGGGCAATATAAACCTCCACTACAGTCGTAATCATTGCTGTTAAGAACAAGAAGAAAAAAAGGCCTTCGCTAACAGGCTAATTTACATAGCCCCCAAATAATGCCGGATTAAAATGTAAATCTGTCACAAATAGCAGCCTGCATCCTGACATGTGTGCTCCTTTTTTGGAATCACACTGCCAGCAGTTTATCACGATTTGGATTAGATTATAGGCCCGCGACTCGATTCACAAAATCGATCTTAATTGATGTGTAAAGCAAACGGTCGGAGAACTCGCCCATTGACTCTTCCTCACGATGTCTTAATGCAAAAATATATATGTAAGACGACATCGGCCGCCAACTGTTCATTTTTATTGTCGTTACATTCAAACTCACCTTTATTCCTGCGATGTGATCCCTCTTCAGCCCGGAGATGGTGGTGATGACGATGAGGAGGAGGAGGAGGATGCCTACGAGTCTTTGCTGTGAGCTGAGTGATGATGCTGTGCGGTTAGGAGGAGAGAAGCCCACGCCATCCACACACACTTAGTGATGTGGAGGGGTCCCCTCCCCCAATGCAAACCCTCACGAGCGCACGAACACATTGACGCCTTTATATCTCGAGGGGTTTGGCGCATATTTGCACACAATCACCGCACCACTTTTCTGCACATTCGCCCCTAGAAGCTCGTGCAATTTACGCTTTTTTAGAATATAATTATATTTTGTTCAAAACATGCCAGGAAACACTGAATCCATATTAAATACCCACTATACTCTCCAACGCATGCATCTGCGATATATATATATATATAAATACATACATCTTTTTTTTTTTTACAGATATGTCTTTAAACATGAATATCACATTGAGTGCACAGACGCCACACGTGCACGCACACTCGGCCCTTGTTGCCATGCCAACCCCTTGCCATGTTCTTGATCCCTTCTTCTGCATCAAGATCTTTTACCGTCTATGACCAAGACCTGCTATGAAGAAACGTGAGCTTTACAGACAGAGTGATGTCATCACGCAGTGTCGTTCAAATAAAATGACCCCATTAATAGAACTCTAGTCGATTTTAATTGTTAACTAGGGGGAGCACGGTGTGAAATATATGGGATGGTCCTAGTTCTTGTCCTGATAGCCAGTGGTGGAAGTAGTAGTAAAAGTAGTACTATGCACAATGTAAAACTACTCTTAAGCAATAGCCTTGCTTTCATGTTACTAAGTAGGGTCAGGTATAGTTAGAAAAATGTACTTAAAATATATATATATATATATTTTTTTTTTTAAATCATTATGAAGAATGGCTCACTTCAAAGTGTTAAACACATATTGAATTATTATTAGTGTAAGCAACACTTCTATGTTTCTGTGCTCTATGGAGAAAAACTTATACACAAGATAAAAGAAAAGACCCATTTTCCAACAGCAGACATTTTGACTTATAGTAATAATACAGCAGTAAAACCACAGGTGGAACGAAACTACATTATAAATGACTCCATTGAAGTAAGAAATGCCACTGAGTCAGCTGCCAAGGAAATTAGGTATTAATTAAAAAAAATTCCAGCTATTATTTATGTTAATCACACTTTTACTTTTCCTTCTGTGTCAAAATGTCTGCCGTGAAAGGGCCTATGAGATTTACAACGCACACGGAAATTGTTACAAGTAGCATTTGTTGTTGAAGAAGGAAAAAAAACATTCAAAAACTTGTACTAAAAATTTTAATCGTCGGAGGTCTTCATCTGTACAATCACCGAAAAAACAGGGTTAAATTATTCTCACTATAAGAAACTTGAGTAGATCTTAAGATGTTTAAAA